>NC_090277.1:50912500-51213125 GCF_040414725.1 Anabrus simplex
GAGAGATAGGTTGGAATGACATCGAATAAGATCGAGTGGTGTTTTTAAAAGTAGAAAGGAATTCAAGAGGGCAAATTGTTAGTTAGGGAGTGGAATAATTTAAAAAGGAAAATGTTCAACAAAATTCCAAATTCTTTGAAATTATTTACGAAAAGACTAGGTACACAACTGAAAGGGAAACTACCACGGGGACAACAGCCCTAAATGCAAATCGATCTTGATTGATTAATTAATTAATTAATTAATTACCGAGCTCGATAGCTGCAGTCGCTTAAGTGCGGCCAGTATCCAGTATTCGGGAGATAGTAGGTTCGAACCCCACTGTCGGTAGCCCTGAAAATGGTTTCCCATTTTTACACCAGGCAAATGCTGGGGCTGTACCTTAATTAAGGCCACGGCCGCTTCCTTCCCACTCCTAGCCCTTCCCTGTCCCATCGTCGCCATAAGACCTATCTGTGTCGGTGCGACGTAAAGCAACTAGCACAAAAAAATTAATTAATTGCATTGCATTGCATCTGTATATGGCCGAATATACTGACCCTTCATTTAGAGCTTCATTAATTAAACTACCCAGCAATTGGCCGTGCGGTTTGGGGTCGTGCATTCGGGAGGTCGTGGGTTCGAACTCCTCTGTCGGCAGCCCTGAAGGAGGTTCTCCGTGTTTTCCCACTTTCACACCAGACAAATCTTGGATATGTACCGTATTTAAGGCAACGGTCACGCCCCTCCCACCCGTAACCCCTTTACTACCCGATCGTTGCCGTAAGACCTCTCTGTGTCGGTGCGACGTAAAGCAGATCGCAAAATAATCACATTAAAGTAGGCTACGTTATTTTACTGCTATGTGATTCATTCCCCGTCATCATTTACGCTAAACGTTTTGCTAGAACACTAGTAGGATGTTGCTTCAGTAAATGGGAGGCATTTTTCGATTTATGACTAAGGCGTTGCTTCATGGTGAACATGTTTCTGTAGATTGGAACAACTTGTGCTATTAGAGATGAATTCAGATCCTGTTGTGGAGAAGTCCTTGCGATTCTTACTCCTCACTTGTTTCATCACCTGTGAAATCCGGCCAGGAATTGTTTGCACAACCACGACAAGAATGGGCATAAGAAGTTAGATAATTGAAACTGGAGGACTACAAAACTGATCCGAGAAAGGAAGTATGGAAAGGGTGCGTGAGAGAAGCGCTTGGAGGAATGAGAATCGATCTGTCTACGAATTCTCTTTTTCTTCCAAATTCCCAACATATACTGTATATATACAGAGTGAAGCGAAATTCGCGCATTCGGGCGTTGCAGTGCGACTCCTCACATGCCAGCAATCAAAAATGTCTCTCACAAAAGTTCATCCTCCGAGTATATCAGACAGAAAAAGGACGTTGAAGAGTGGCAATCTGGCAACACTGTAACCACATGTAGGGTAACTACCTCTGTCAGCAATAATTATCCGTGAAGCACAGTTGGTGCAGTGGATAGAGTTTGGGGTTGGCATGCAGGAGGTCGAGGGTTCGATCCTCGGTTGAGGCGCAATTTTTTATTTACTAATTTCCATCGGACATTACATACTGTAATACAGTAAGACACCGTACCTTAGGTCACATTTATCCTACATTTACAAAATTTTGTAACGCTGAACACAACAAATACTTTGCTAGGCCTACTGGTAACGTACACCCTAACGAAATATAATGGGCCTGAACGAGGCAAGAATAATAGTTGGTACTAATCTATGAGTCCGCCTCTGTGGTGTAGTGGTTAGCGTGATTAGCTGCCACCCCCGGAGGCCCGGGTTCGATTCCCGGCTCTGCCACGAAATTTGAAAAGTGGTACGAGGGCTGGAACGGGGTCCACTCAGCCTCGGGAGGTCAACTGAGTAGAGGTGGGTTCGATTCCCACCTCAGCCATCCTGGAAGTGGTTTTCCGTGGTTTCCCACTTCTCCTCCAGGCAAATGCCGGGATGGTACCTAACTTAAGGCCACGGCCGCTTCCTTCCCTCTTCCTTGCCTATCCCTTCCAATCTTCCCATCCCTCCACAAGACCCCTGTTCAGCATAGCAGGTGAGGCCGCCTGGGCGAGGTACTGGTCATACTCCCCAGTTGTATCCCCCGACCAAGAGTCTAAAGCTCCAGGACACTGCCCTTGAGGCGGTAGAGGTGGGATCCCTCGCTAAGTCCGAGGGAAAAACCGAACCTGGAGGGTAAAACAGATGATGATGATGACTAATCTATGAGACCATCGGAGGAAGGTACAAAGAAAACAGGTATTGCTTTTAGTATATGAAGTGGTGCGAAAAAAATCACGCCCACGACGTGGAAAGAACGTCTTTCAAAGCTGACCAATGAAAACAATTGTTCGTCCATTTGTAGGATCGTAGTATGTAAGTGCAAATGGTTTCTAGAGGACCCGCTGCATCATTATTGACGATTAAACTGCCAAATACCATACCACCTGGACTACATTTATGAAATAAAAAACATACGCTTCAACCCAGGATCGACCCCTCGACCTCCTGAATGCTAACCCAAAACTGTATCCACTGCACCAACTGTACAGCACAAAGAATGCGTGCTGACAGAGGTAGTTACCCTACATGTGGTTACAATGTTGTCAGATTGCCACTCTTCAACGCCCTTTTTCTGCCGGATATACTCGAAGGACGAACTTTTGTGAGAGACATTTTTTTATTGCTAGCATGTGAGGAGTCGCGCTGCGACGTCCGAGCGCGCGAATTTCGCTTCACCCTGTATAAAAGAAGAGTTTTGTCTGTACATTGGTCAGAATTTAAAAAGAATCGTATATCTGTATCGGTCGTGTCCACAGTAAAAAGGAAGTGAATTTTATAATTTTCCGATATTTCTGTCTGTCTATATGTTCGGGCATCACGAGAAAATGGCTGAATAGAATTTAATGAAGATCGGTATGTAAAGTCGGGGAATGATGCACTACAATATACGCTATAAATAATTTTATTCACCCTGATTTAAATGGTAGTTTAGGGGAAGGCCTAAAATTTAATTCTTAAATATACATGTTATTAACAGTTCTATCAATAAATACTATACAGAGTGTACCAAAACTCGACGGCAAAAGTTTAGGAATGGATTCCTCACATAGAGAGAAGGAAAAAAAAGTTATGACAAAATGGGTCCAGAAACGTATTCTTGCAGATTTATTCAAACTTTTGTACATTTACACCGTAAGTCTGTAACGGCAGGTGAAATACTTTGAGCCTGTATCAGAGGAAATATCGAAAGTGACGACCTTCAGCTTGAATACAAGCCTCCGCTCGTTGTCGTACGGAGAGTTACGCAGGCGATCAAAAATGCCTGGTGTAGTGCGTACTGTTTGAGAGGTTGTCACAATGTGCTCACATAAGGTTGCTTCATCAGGAACAGGAGTTGCATATACGAGAGGCTTAATGTGTCTCCACAGGTAAAAGTCCAGGAGGTTAAAGTCAGGAGAGCGTGGTGGTGGCCAAGTAATCGGTCCTCGTCTACCTATCCAGCGCTCAGGAAAATAGGTATTCTTGTAACTGCGGGCAGCAGACTGAAATGTGCGGGAGTACCATCATGCATGAAAAACATTTGTCGACGGGTTGTAAGTCGCATATCTTCGAAGTAATCAGGCAATGCAGTACAATCACCAACAATGCCTGCCCAGATGTTAATGGCGAACCTCTGTTGATAAGAGGATTGGATGATTGCATGAGGACATGTAAATTATTACTAAAATTAATTTTTGTCAAAAGTTCGAATAAATCTGTAAGTACACGTTTTCGGATCCATAATGTCAGAAACTTTTTCTTCTCTTTATGTGAGGAATCCAGTCCTAAATTTTTGCCGTCGAGTTTTGGAACACCCTGTATAACTGAAGTTATATAGAATTAAGTTTCCTTAATCCATATCAACGCCGAGCATTGCTAACATGGAAATATTGTTCAATTGTGTTGCCTAGCGATGGTTTTTATCACGATTGTCTAAAGGTGTAAAACTGCGTTGTGATCGGTCGATATCGACAAGAAAAATGTCAAGATGATTATAACAAATGAGAAAAATCGTAAATGAACGATCGCTTGAAGAATAAGACAAGAGGGTATCAAGAAACAGGGAACAACTCCCTTTATATCACAGAGTCGCAAGAAAACTAAACGTGAAGGCCTACAATATGGAAAGCTCATAAAACTGTTCAAAAATAACATTCCATTGACCATTGTTGTGATGTGTCTTCTGCTGCCACTCATCGCCGATAGTGGTATTACTGCTGCGTCCCGAGTAAGACAGCATGCCTGAATACTATCGGAAAGTAGCTGGGGAGTTTGGGAACTTTGCACATTTTATATGATTGTCCCATCAGCGACGGGTACTGCAGCTAGTATATTATAAAAATGATATTTCGATCTGAAATTCTTGAATATCCTACGAAAATATTCCTTTCATCCTTCTTCCCATTCTCCTGTTCACTTTTCCCTTGTCTCCTTTCCTTCTCTATTTCTTCCCTTAATTTCATCCTTGCTTTATGCTCACTTGAGTTCTTCCTCATTTCCTCCCTTTTGTTCTTCCTTCAGTTCCTCTTTTCGCTTCAATTCTTCATTTCCTTCCTTCCTTCCTTCCTTCCTTCCTTCCTTCCTTCTTTCCTTCCTTCCTTCCTTCCTTCCTTCCTTCCTTCCTTCCTCTCTTCTGTTCTTCCTTCAGTTCCTCTTTCCGCTTCAATTCTTCATTTCCTTCCTTCCTTCCTTCCTTCCTTCCTTCCTTCTCTTTCTTCCTTCCTTCCTTCCTTCCTCCAATTTTCATTTTATTCCTTCTATTTCAATGCGGTTCCCATATTTGCTTCCTACGTTCGATTATCTTTCTCTCTCTTTTTCTTTTGCTATGGGTATTAAATCGCACCTATTCAAAAAAATCTTACGCTGACGATGGGACACGAAAGAACTAAGACTGGGAAAGAGGCGACGCAAGGACCATTTAAGGAACGATTACATCAGAATGGAACTGGAAGTGGATTCGAAAGCAGAGAAGCTAAGGACTTGGAGACTAACATGGTATGAATGTGTAAAGCGAATGCCTGGCACAAGAACAACACGTGCATGGGTAGAAAGAAGGGTTGAATGATGAAGACCAGTGGGAATACCTAGGAAGAAATGGCTACACCAACTGAGAGAGGATGTGGAGAGAAGAGAAGGGAATTGAGAGTCAGTGGTGAGAGAGAAGGCATTTCTGGACACACAACGGTGGTGAAGACTCGTTCAACACCACGCTACCCGGTAACGCTGTAGGCGTTATACAGGCGATCATGATGAAGATTAATTGAAATCCTTCACCAGATTAAACACAGAGCCCATGCTCCGCCGAGCCAAGCTTGCTGACCCATGTGTTGAAGTGTGTACACTACTTACTCGATAATACCGATCTTCAACAGACAGAAGATAAGCTACATTGCATCGGAGCAACTTGCTGACAATGTGTGAGGGACAATCTCGATTCTACATTGAGCCCTATCCCATAAATATAATCATTAGTGTTATAACTAGAAAAAATATAGTTTAGATATGAAATTACCCTTTTTTATTTTCGTTTTGCTCTTTCTTGTAAAGATTAAATTATATTATATATGAAATATTAGTTCTTTCTCCTTGTAAGTATAATATTAGAATAGTTTAGATATTAGGTTCTTAGACTGATTTGGAACATTGAAAAATAAACACGTGTAATCAACTGCCACTTAAATTGGGATTAGAAATCCTGTAGTGCCCAGTAAATACATACATAAATTCTTATTTCAATGGCTGCTTAGCCGAGATTTTCACATGGAAGGACGCTGGTTTGATTCCCTGCCAAATCGCCGAAACATTTATGAACGAAATATCGGTTTGAAGGAAGCACATGTCCTTGACGTTCACTCATATACTAAGAGTGAGTAAAAACTTAATTTGGGGGGGGGGGCGAAAGGTGACCAGCCACTGGATTAACCACTCTACCTCACTTAGGGCCAAACTTCTGAACAGTTTCAACATCTACATTCTACTCCTTCAAGGGCCTTCCTAGAGAAAGCTTATATGAACGTAGTCTGTAATGAAACAACCTAGTTCTAGTTTCTGCATCCTTTCACATCTCAGAGTTATGAAGGGATGTCCTTCACCTTCATGGAAGAGAAAAAGGACACAGAAAATTCAGTTAGAAGAGTGTTACCTTTAAAACAAAATTATCCAGCTCGCCAACTAATAAGAGATGAGTCTTCAGCAATTAAACTTGCAAACCTCATTTGAAATGCACTCAATTGTTGGAGAAATATGTTATTCTTTACTGCCATTAAAAGTAATTACAAACAGTCAGACCTCCTAGAGGTGTAACAAACAGTCAGACCTCCTAGAGGTGTAACAAGCATTACAGACTAGAATATTAAATAAAATGGCAGCAAAGTGTCCGGATGATTAAGCGATAATAGGTGGAAATGCAAACTAATTTCTCTAGTACGAGGTGTAGGCTAGCCCGTTCTTCTGTAATGTAGATGGAGTAACCTAACTTGAAGGGGTTCTAACAGGCAGGGCCTCTACCGATTATGCAATCTCAAGGCAGAACTATTGTCCGCGCTAGAGTATACTCACCAAACCACCATAAAGTGCAGCCAATCACTCTTGTCAGTTACGTCAATTGTCAGTAAAATCATCCGAGTATTAAGAAAAATTATAGCACATTTTTTTTCTATACATACGAGGGCTGTAAGTAAAATAGTGACCATATTGATAGTACGCATTGTTTAATGAACTAACAAGTACGAGTGAAACTGAATTACATTCCTTCAGTGTAGTCACACGCAAAGTTTATTACTTTTAGCCAAATGTCGAGAAGCCGTTGTGGACCGTTGGCATGGCGTTCTCTGTTTATGACAGCGACGGAACGCCCTACTGCGGGGAGAACACATGACATTTCAGGAAACCAGCGGCCTCGGGGGGTTTCCTTCGAATTCGGAAACAGGTCGAAGTGACAAAGACTCATGTCTGGTGACTACGGAGGGTGTTCCAAAACATTATCAGTGATCGTCAGCTTCACAGCCTTCCATGACGACCAGATACCGAATAGGGGATGGACAGAGGAAAGAAGACAGGTTTCCAGAGAAAGAATGCAATAAACGCTTTCAGTAATGTGTGACTGTTCCTTAACGTGGTCTCAAGTGGCCGTAAACTAATATAATAATAATAATAATAATAATAATAATAATAATAATAATAATAATAATAATAATAATAATAATAACACCGGGCGAGTTGGCCGTGCGTGTAGAGGCGCGCGGCTGTGAGCTTGCATCCGGGAGATAGTAGGTTCGAATCCCACTATCGGCAGCCCTGAAGATGGTTTTCCGTGGTTTCCCATTTTCACACCAGGCAAATGCTGGGGCTGTACCTTAATTAAGGCCACGGCCGCTTCCTTCCAACTCCTAGGCCTTTCCCATCCCATCGTCGCCATAAGACCTATCTGTGTCGGTGCGACGTAAAGCCCCTAGCAAAAAATAATAATAATAATAATAATAATAATAATAATAATAATGGATTTACGGCCCACTAACTAACTTTTACGTTTTACGGAGACGCTGAGGTGCCGGAATTAGTCCCGTGGGAGTATTTACGTGCCAGTAAATCTACCGACGCGACGCTGACGTATTTGAGCATCTTCAAATACCACCGGACTGAGCCAGGAACAAACCTGCCACTTTGGGGTCAGAAGACCAACACCTCAACCATCTGAACCACTCATTCCGGCCGTTATAGATGTATTGCAACTGCAGGAAGTTATGTCATTTCGTCTATGCCTGAAGAAGGGCTTCTGGTCTGAAAAGAGGAGAGATTATTTTTGTCGTAATCTGATTTAATTGTGTTCGGCCTAGGATGTCCAATAAGTGGTCGGCAAAACTGATCATCCTGCAAATGCTAAGTAATTATCCCGTTAAAAACGGCTACAACAATCTAGTCATGTCAGGAATATGAATAATTCATGAATACTATTATAATACAAAATTTAGAACACAATGTCCTCGGACTGAGAAACAATATTTTATGATCTAATAATTTCGACAACTCCGTAGCAGTAGACTTCACTCCCACATTGTTAACATGCAAGGTGTAATAGTTCCCCTTGAAAAACATAGTAATTACCTCATCTCAACGCGTCTTCTGAATCAGAGCTCTGTGATATATTGATGTTTTTTCCCTATAATTGGGTTTCGCAACACTAGAGAATCATTACGCCGTAGCATCGCAATGGAATAAGGAAAAAAAGAGAGGACCGCAGGGGGAGGTAATTGGACCGATGCTATTATTACTATTGCAAATGATCAAAACTGGATGTAAAACCGGTGCACTTTGGTTCCTCCTCTCGCTTCAGAGACCTTGCTTGCCATCCGTGACGTATTCCACTTCAACTAGATGTATATAAGAGCTACAGAAATCTTCGGTGAGCATCAGTCAGCAACATGGCTACAGTGCAGGTAAGTGGTACACAGTCCCTAGTAGGAATCCTCATCAGGATTCTGACTGTATCTCAACTTTAGAAGCTGGGCTTAACTAACAGAAATTATCCTAAGCCGTTAGCGAATTAAAACGTTTCATATTCCTCACAATTTCTCTGGTCGAATGCTTATTTATTTACTTATTTTTATTTTTATTTACTTATTAATATATTATTTCGAACTTTAATACCCGGCCAGTATTCTCGAATTCTTCTTCGGTGAGCTTTTTCCGTTTTTCGGTACACGTCTTGCATGTCTTCCTTTTAAGGTTTTGTTCGAAAACTCTGTACACCTTCAAGTTTCTTCTTTAAATGGTCACGTTGCAAAATATTATCACGTAATATCCCACATTCTCGTAAATCCTTTTCCACCCCAGTGATCCAGACCCCTTTATTTTTCTTATTCAGAAAGTAGGCAAAGATTCGAGTGGACTATCTTTCTGGTCTTATTCGTGTTAAGTGACCACAGAAAGAAATTCTTCTTTTCCTAATAGCGTCTTATTTTCTCCATATGCGGATATAGCCTATTCTATATTCTCAATTTTCCTTTACTGGGCCCAAGATATTCCTTAGAATCAGAATCAGAGCTCTGTGCTATATTGATGTGTTTCCACTATAATTTGGTTTTGCAACGCTAGAGAATCATTACGCCGCAGAATCGCAATGGAATAAGGAAAAAAGAAGACGACCGCAGGGAGAGGTAATTGGACCGATGTTATTATTAATTTTTCAGATGATCAAAACTGGGTGCAACTGGCTTCTAGTTGTTCTGCCAGACCTTTCTTACTCATTATTCATCATTCTTATTCTCTTATTTATTTATTTCATTACAATCTCCTAAAACTCCTCCTCTGTCCCAGTATGCATTAACCGCTTCTTTCTGATGTTCTGTGTTTCTGAAACCCAGTAGTCTGCATAATCTGCTTTATCATATACTCTTAAGGCTTTTCCTTATTTGATTTTTGCAAGCGGTTTCAACGCCCCACTAGCATATACAAGAGTTTGTCGACAATGGGAAAGGAAAGAAAAGGATTTAGGACTGGGAGGGAAGCGATCGTGGCCCTCTTCCTTTCCTATCCCATCGTCACCATAAGAACTATCTGCGTCGGGGCGAAGTTAAGCAGGCTGAAAAAATAATCTAAGTTCGGATTTCTTTCTTTCTTCTAGCGTTGCTTTCCACTCATGCTTACGGGGAGAAAATGCTTCTCGTCCCTCAGACATCAGTATACTGTAATACTACTCATGTTTTCTTGGAAGAGAAAATTAGAGCTTGTAACTTAAAATTTTTATAGAGAATGATAGATTCGAAAAAATTGAAATATGTGATATTATCTCAACATATGACTAATTTGAAAAGTTGAGAGAACATTTTCCACAAATCAGTTAAGTCCGTAGTTCAAGTGGCAGTGCGCCGGCCTCTCACCACTGAATTCCGTGGTTCAAATCCCGGTCACTTCATGTGCGGTTTGTGATGGACAAAGCGAAGGCGGGACAGGTATTCCTCCGGGTACTCTGGTTTATCCCTGTCGTCTTTCATTCCAGCAATACACTCCAATATCATTTCATTTTATCTGTCAGTCATTAACCATTGCCCCAGGGGAGTGCGACAGGCTTCGGCAGCCGGCACAATTCCTATCCTCACCGCTAGATGGGGATTTCATTCATTCTGCTGTATTTTTGACCCGGTCAAATGACCGGAAACATAGTGTGGATTTTCATTTTCAGTTAAATCAATAAAAAAGATAATAATTTTCTTCATACTTATGGTCATATGGTATCGCCAGAGTTGTGCTAAATGTTCACCCTCATAACTCAGTTCTTTTTAGTAAGCATCTAAGAAGCAATACAGGAATTTCATCCAAAAAATTAAAATCTTGACGCATATGAATTTATGCAGATAACAGTTGATGTTGAAGATAGTCCACAACACACTAATGTTGGATAGAGTTGCTGCACCGAAGTTGAAATAGCAGAACTTCAAATTCTTCAAAATAAAGCACTCAAAACCCTTCATGGTTTTTCATTCTTCATGTCCGGTTATCTATTGCGTACACTTTGGTAACACTTGCCTTCTAAAATAAACACAGTTTGGCTCGGGTAAAAATGAAACTGAAATTCATCAGTAATTCATCTATTCATGATCTTGCAACCCGGCAATCTTGAAACTTACATTTCCCTTGAATAAATACAGTGAAGTACGGAACTAATGGTGTATGGTATAGGGCTTTAATAGCATTTAATTCCATTCCAGGCTCGTTAAAAGCTTGTCAGAATTTCAATAAATTCGAAATATTAAGAAACCTTTGTGGACAAAATTTAATGCTCTTGGATTTAGCCTGTTTAGATGAGCTTATTATCAGATTTCATTTAGAGCTGTATTGTACAGTTTATAAAAAAAATTAAACACACAATTGTATCCTTGAAAAATATATTTTAGATTTAAATTATCATAAATTTTGATCAGCTCTATGTTATCAAATAATTTAATTTGAATTTAGTGCCAGATTTTTAACGTACTGTCCCAATATGAGCATCAGCTCATGGATCTTAGAAATAATAATAATAATAATAATAATAATAATAATAATAATAATAATAATAATGTTATTTGCTTTACGTCTCACTAACTAATTTTACGGTCTTCGGAGACGCCGAGGTGCCGGAATTTAGTCCCGCAGAAGTTTTTTTTACGTGCCAGTAAATCTACGGACACGAGGCTGTCGCATTTGAGCACTTTCAAATACCACCGAACTGAGCCAGGATCGAACCTGCCAAGTTGGGGTTAGAAGGCCAGCGCCTTAACCGTCTGAGCCACTCAGCCCGGCTAGAAACAATAAAATAAATACATAAATAAATATCATAGCAATGGACAGAGATTCTGATAGTGAAAAATCTGAAAAAAATGTGACAGACACTGACAATTAAAATTATCTTTCCAAAGAAAATAATACGCGGGAGCCGTCTATTGAAGAAGAAATGAGTTATTTATCAAGGTCTATAATTTCTGCGTAGTGTCAAAAACCTTGGCTGAATTGTAAGCGTTAAAGCCTTCGCTTCAGAGGGTCCCGGGTTCGATGCCCGGTCGGGTCAGGGATTTTAATCGAGATTGATTAATTCTTCTGGCTCATATTCAGGCAACACACCAAAAAGAGCAGAAATACGCAATAGTGATTACATCCCTCGACATGGTACTGGAATCAGAAAGGGCATCCTGCCGTGAAATAGGGCCAATTGCACCTGTGCGTCACAGTCGCACCCACGAAGCCATGGGCGTGGTAAAAATAGATATAAGATCATTTCTGAGTATTAGAACGGAGCCTAATGCGTCAAAACGTTTCGCCCTATTATTCTCCGATTATTTTTAGCAGCTCTGCTTGTTTACTTGCAAACGAAGTGAATTTTCTAAGGTTTTCAAATTTAGAAAGCGTATAGAATTTATATTGATCTATTTCGTCGTAAATAGTGCTCGTGAAATCATAGATTTCATTTTATAATTGTGTGCTTCACCAGATTTAGCCAGATACGGAAAATCTAAGCCTTTTTGGCAAGACCTAGTGTTTACAGTGCACTATGTCTTCTGGTGTGGGACAGAAGAATTTTGTTACTTTCATTGATCTCTCTCAGTCTTCTACTTGGTTTTGACAATATTAAAGTGACCGAGGTATGAGCGATGATAGTAATGCCAATCCTTATGCAGCCAGTCCCTGCTATGAATGGTGTGAAAATGTTGGTAGACTGATATGTAATAGCAACAGTGAGGAAAGCAACGGGAAACTAGCTCACTCCTCATTTCCTGAGTACACCCCTTGAGTGAAGCCTGGGTAACTTAACGGCTGACGACTGGTCAAAACCAGCCTCCGGCCTGAGCACTCAACGTACACATACACGCAAAATCTCCTTGAAGCGAAATCCATATCATAATTCGTCTAATTCATTTTCAAAGACGAAATAAACTTAACGGGAAATTTGAATGAAATTTGGAACTTGTACAATTTACCAGTTATCACAACCGAATTAATGATGATGATGATTCTTGTTGTTTTAAGGGGCCTAACATCTAGGTCATCTGCCTCTGATGGTACGAAATGAGACAAAATGCAATGACAAAATAAAAATCTAAAATCCTCCATTGACCAGAATTCCAAGCGTGAGGACGAAAAATGAACGGATGGATATGAAGTTAAAACAATCAGTGGAGACGACCCGCAATTCCTCAGTCTCAGAAACTGACGGAAAACAATAGTAATACTGACCAAGGGACTGGTTCTATAGCTCAATACTGAATCGATGATGCTTGCAAGCTAAAGGGGTCCAAAATATAGGTCATCGGCCTCTCACAATGGTACTTATCACTTGGAAAGTAGAACCATGGTATTTGACATGGTGCGGTACTAATCAAAAGTACCAGTATTCCACACAGTATGGTACTACTCACAGGTAATGAAATTCGCACATGTAATACAGACCTATGGTGTTTCACACATAGCGGCCCCATTTACAGGCAACGCAAACCTATGGTTTTCATCACATAACTGTACTAACCACAGGGACTCGTACTATCCCGTGGTGCTCCTTATATAGTGGGTACTAATCATAGGCAAGCAAGAACCCTGGTGTCGCTCATATAGTACTACTAATCACAGGTACCGTAAAAGCCTGACCGCACGGTGCTCCTGATTGCTACTAATCACAAACCTATTTCGTACCTAACATAGTAGTACTACGCGCAAGTAATAGCGACCCATGGTGTTCCCCGCTAGGTGGTACTAATCAGAAGTAGTTTCATGGTTCTAATCCAATCATCCATTGGTCGTCCCTTTTAGTCACCTGTTACGACAGGCAGGGGATACCGTGGGTGTGTGCTTCGTCTGCGTCCCCCACCCACAGGGGGTTGTATGTTTGGTCCGCGAGAGGTATTTTATTTCCCTGAAATCCGCCGGCAAGCCCGTTAGGACCCCCCTATCCGCCACCTGGGGCGCACCACGTGGGAGTATCACCTCTCCCCCTGCTACGCCAGCGTAGCAGGTTCGTGGCAACCAAATTTAAAACACAAGCATATATTAAAAAAACAGAGCACTACACAAAATTGGAAGTTGATTAGTTACTTTGCTACCAAGTTATTAACAAATAATATTTATTTTTATATCTTGCACGGAAAATGCTCCTTGCTACACAGTGTTAATTGTTTTTGGGTTATAATTTGAAAGACTTGTCAAAAATACTCCTATACTTCATAATAACTCTGGGTTTTTGCAGTCAGGTATAAACTACTGGAGAAGTATGTATTTCAATTTTTCATTATTCATAGGATGTAAAAACCTCTAGTTTAGTGCTATTTCAGGTACAAAAATATGAAGGTAATATTCAACCGATACTAAAATGCAGAACAATGTTATAAAAATTCTTGTAATTGAAACTTTATCAGAAAATTTCAGGTAAATCTTATAAGAACTCTGTGTCAAGGAGCATATTTTTTTTTCACGATTTGCTTTACGTCGCAACGACAGAGATAGGTCTTATGGCGACGATGGGACGATGGAACCCACTACTCCCGAATATTGGATACTGGCCGCACTTAAGCGACTGCAGCTATTGATCTCGGTCAAGGAACATTTTATACATAGCAAAGAGCTGATAATACGTATTTTGAGGTAGGAAAATGCAATTGAAAATTTTAAGAAACATACTTGCTTTAAAAGAACCCTGGACTGTAAGTTACTCCCTGAGATGTCTTTCTCCTCTTATGCACAGCGTAGACCTACCACAAGGTAAATATATTCCAGAGAGATCATTGAAATGGTAGTCCGAAAGAACTTCGAAGCCAATATTGTCCGACAACGGAAGACGTATGCTTGCCCTATATACGCCGTGGCACTACTCTTTAAATCCGCCATTTAGAGCTTTACAAATGGTGTTAGGATAAAAATGATAACGGGATTTGAAAGAGGAAGGGCTGGGGAATTTTTAAGTCTGAAATTGAGTGGGTGTTCGTAAAAACGGGCTGCCCATCATTTTTACAGAAATTAAGTTATGTTGTGCCATCTATGGAGGAAGGAGTGAACTCTCTGCCATAAAAAGGGCTGACATCAGAGAGGCTTATTTAACCACGGCCGATTGGATCCCTCGCTGAGCTAGAGTGACGCATCAAGTCGGCCGTGATTTAACTAAGGAGAGGACACTGAAGTTTATGCCATTTTGAAATCATGAATTATTAATTGCAAAAATTGGCTAAGAGAAAAGTTTTTGTTTTGCTCAAAATAAAAACATAAATCTTCTGAGTTATAGGTCATATGTAGTGCAGTGCGGGAAGTTTAACATTATAGAGCAGAAGTATTTAGTTTCTGGCCATACCTACTTCTCGTGTAACCGGGACTTCGGTGTAGTAGGAAAAAAGAAACGTGCTGTTTCTTACATTTTTGTGCCTGATGAGTGGGAGGACTTGGTAAGAATGACGAGTGACATTTTAGTAAGTACTGATTTATTGTTAGAAAAAAGTCACTAAAAGAATGGTATCCGACAGTAAATAAAAAGTTTTAGTAAGTAAAGTATTTATAATAATGATAAAAAGAATGAGCTTTTTAAGTATTTCTTTAAATATTCCTTATGGATGCGTCGAAGAATATGATGTAGCGGATATTCCAAGAAAAACGAAAGTTGGTAGACCATCTCTTGCCAACATTGTGCTGCCAAGAAAGTAGAGTATAATGGCAAAGGATCCATAACAGTACCCAAATTAAAGGACTTGTTAGAACTTTTAGAATATGTTCCTCCCCGATATCACCAGTTTTATAGGGGATTGGCCCAAAATAATTCCCCTCAGACGACAGGGGAACCATTGTTCAATTCTTTAGATTATGAGTAAAGTAGTCCCTAATGTTTCAATTGGATATGTCCCATGTAATATTTGCAAGTTATTGATTAATATTATGTTAAATTGATAGAATAAAATACATGAAAGAATCATTTTATTTTGTTAATATTTTTTTACCCAAACACAAACGTCCTTTTTTTCTCAACTTTACCTAAATTATGGTTAGCCCGTTTTTGCGAGCACCCACACAATTGAAAAGTCGATGTTTAGGTAAAAAATTGCATCATTTCTGTCATGACTCTTCTTAAGCACCCAGTTTGTAAAGTATTGCTTTGTAATGTTTCAGGTCATCTTCGTCGCCGTCTTCATTGCCAGTGCCCAAGCTGGTTACTTGGGTTCACCAGCGCTCTCCTATTCTGCCAACCCCGCCGTGCGAGGACGTGTCGGCGCTTTAGGAGCTGCCTATCGTGCTCCTGGACTTGGTACCCCTTACAATGCTGCAGCTCTCGCAGCCAATCCTGCTCTGCGGTATGGACTACCTGCTCCTCTGGCGGATACGTACGGACCACCCGGATACAGACCTGCCCTCCCTCTAGGAGTCGATCCTGCTCTCCCGTACGCTCCTGGTGTTGGATTAGCTGGCAGATATGCAGTTCCTGCAGCTGCTGCTTTGGCAGCCAATCCAAATCTAGCCCCTACAGCTGCTGCTTTGGCAATCAATCCAGCACTTGCCTCTGCAGCCGCTGCTCGTCTTGGTGCTTATCCCGGACGTCTAGGACTGGACGCTTACAGCAGTCGCCTCCGCCCCTATGCTGGACGTACCGGTGCGTACACACCAGAATTGGACGACCCCTACTATAACGCCAACGCCGACTACAGCTTCAACTACAAGGTGGACGATGCCGTGACTGGCGACGCTAAGAGCCAGCAGGAGACTCGCGTTGGAGACGTTGTCCAAGGCACCTACAGTCTAATCGAACCTGATGGCACTCTCCGCACAGTGGACTATACCGCTGACGTAAATGGGTTCAACGCTGTTGTCAATCGTCAAGAAGGAGTTGCTGCTCCGATCCCGCAAGCCGCTGCTCTGGCCTACTCTGCCGGCAATCCTCTGGCCAGACTTGGAACTGCAGGCGCTGCAGTCCCCGGAATATACGGAGCCCCCGACCCAGCACTGAAAGCAGCCTACCACGCAAAACACGGATACTGAGACATAGTCCTCGAAATCTTCACTTATGACGACCCGAAGCTCACGAATTTGTGCCATAACTTCGTTTAGTATTTAGTTTTAAACTGTATATATATTTATATTCTTCTAATAATGCTAGTTTTAAGCTGAAGATTTATAATATTTACAATAAACTGTTCAGTACAAGGTGATAACAAAAATCTACAGTACATTTTTGGAGTCTCCATATTTACTATTTACCCTCCCATATCCTTCAGTTCTACTTCAAATTATGGCCCATACTTGTTGATATCCCTGACTACTACACCATTAATTTATTTATTTATTTATTTATTTATTTATTTATTTATTTATTTATTTATTTATTTATTTATTTATTTATTTATTTATTTGGTAATCTTTAAAGGGTATCACTTCACAAACCGTGAATGACCATAAGGATCTGAATTTTTACAATTAAGACTACTACTGACAATGATAATAATAATAATAATAATACCGGGCGAGTTGGCCATGCGGTTAACGGGGCGCGGCTGTAAGCCTGCATCCGGAAGATAGTGGGTTCGAATCCCACTGTCGGCAGCCCTGAAGATTGTTTTCCGTGGTTTCCCATTTTCACACCAGGCAAATGCTGGGGCTGTACCTTAATTAAGGCCACGGCAACTTCCTACCAACTCCTAGGCCTTTCCTATCCCATCGTCGCCATACGACCTATCTGTTTCGGTGCGACGTAAAGCCACTAGCAAAATAATAATAATAATAATAATAATAATAATAATAATAATAATAATAATAATAATAATAATAATAATAATAATAATAATAATAATAATAATAATAATGAACAACTTTTAGGAGACTGATATAAAATTACAAGGGTTTCCAGGAGACAGAAAGGAAGGGACGGAGTAACGTCAGAAGAGAAGAGAAGAGAAGAGAAGACGACAAAGCACAGTGAAATAATGAAGAACTATTTGAAAGCAAGGACAACGCGAAGGCGGGACAGGCTCTTCTCCGGGTACGGTAGTCCGTTTTGCTATCATATTTTATTCCAGCAACAGTAGCCAAAATCATTTCCTTTTTTCTTTCAGTCATTAATAATTACCCTAGAAGAGTGAGCCGGCACAATTCCTATCCTCGCTACTAGATGGGAGCTTCATTCATTCCGTCTCTAGCCCGGTCAAATGACAGGAAACAGGCTGCGGATTTTTATTCTCGTATTGGAAAGCAAGAAAGGATGCAGGAAACAAACCGAAATGAATGCACTGGGTTGTTTTAAGTGGTCCTAAGATGGCCAAAATCGATAAAAAGAAGGGTGATGATGATGATGACGATGATGAATAAAGTGCATAATAGATTATAGTACCCCATTCACACAACATACACACACTGCACAATACCTAAGGAGCAGGCGAGGTGCGCTAACTGCGATGGCAGTCACGCAGCCTCCTACCCTGGCTGCCCCTTCCTTAACCAGGCAATCAAGGCACATCACAAACATGCACAAACTCCACTCAACCGCCTCATCCACAGCGCCGCACAGTCACTACCACGAACCCTGCAGCCCCTCCTACTCAAGTTTCGATAATGCCACCCTCCTTAACCTACTCCTCATCCAGCTACTTTCATCCCTTAACCAGCCCATGCCAAGCCGTCAGCTAATTGTTAGCTAATCTCCCCCCCCCCCCTGCTCCAAGATGCTTAACTCCTCATCATAACCCCTGTTACGTCTGCACCCTCTCTGACTTTCCTCCAATAATTATGTTCATCCATAATCAATTATGACAGCAACATTGGGCATGGTCACCTATTGGATGGGTGACCATCCTCCAGATGTGCTCCCCTCTTACCGTTGGCCTCTAATAACAGAGTACCAACACCCTCACCAACCCCTGCCCTATTAAGGGCACCTTTCGCCCCGTCAGGGGCCCAGGCCATATCCTGGTCAGTTCGATCTCCCACAAGTATACCACTTCACCTACACCCGTTATGTCACTACTACCTTGATTTATGAAATAGCACTCAAGGCCTGAACACTGACTCACGCAACTCAGTTTTATGTGCTCAAGCGAATCTTTCGGCAGGAAGAACTGAATGTATAAAAAGAAGTCAAGTTCCGAGTGCCCATTGGGGGTGTGTTAAAGAATTTCGATGGTGTAAGTAGGAAGGAAAAAATGTAGGAATTCCTTCAATTTTGTGGAATTTCACGTAGAGAACCAGAACGGGTACTAATTTTATGGAATGAGGGAAGGAAACGAAAATTAGAAAATGGATAAGTAGGAGTGCTCGTCGAAAGTTGTTGGCAAACCTTTTCAAAATATCGATACATCGGTATTAAAAATCGATGTCATTGAAATATCAGTCTTCAAAATGTCGATATAACGCCGATATATCAGTTTTTAAAATATTGGTGGTCTTATCCATTATTGTAAGTCTAGTTTCACATTTAACACAATGATTAAAGGATTCATTAGGTTTAATAAGTCTTGACGCAGATCAGAAAACAAGCTTAAAACAATGACAAGTAACATGATATTTTCACTACAATGACACATTATAAAAACATTTACAGCCGAAACATGTTATGATACATAGAAAACCAGTATATACAAGGTATCTAGCAACGAGCTACCGGTAATAACTTACATGAAGATGATCTTAGGTCAATTTTCAATACATCATAGGCAAGCCATTTAGAAAAAGCAGCTTGGATAACATTTTGCCATTTAATCGGTTTCTCTTTTCCGTGATGGTGTTACTGGCCTTTGAAAACAGTCTCTCTGCTGGGACAGAGGTCGCTATAATGCTCAAGTATTGCCTAGCTGACGTCTAAAGCTATGCCTACAAGGTATGCACGATAAATGAGTTGTGATATTATCACTGTATTTATCAAAGTGAATTGAGAAATGAAAATTCAAATTTCGTAACTGTAGCATGCAAATATTGAAAGAGTCTGAAAAAGAATCAAATTATGATTAGTAACGTTTAGCTACAACATGTACTAGAACCAGTGAACTCCATCAAGTATAAATATTTCTTTTCATGAAGTTATTTTAAAGTACTCAAATTTTTCATTAATTTTCATTATAATTTTTGAAAACTTAACCAATGAAGATAGCTCAATAATTCAAGTGTATCTTCTCCTTCTCTATTAAATATACATGCGCTTGGTAACGTAACATCTCATGTAATAAATATAATTTTTGGTCCGTATTGATGTTATTTGATTGGAATAATAACAGTAAGTTATTTGTTAAATAGACCACGTAATCAATACAGTCTAGTCTTGGATGATTTACATAGATCTGTTAATTAATAGTGGTACATGTTTCGCCTTGTATGAAGGCATCATCAGCCATTGTCTTAACCTTAGATTGAAAATGAGCATCTAATTAACATGTAATAATGAAATGAATTTTAAAAATCTTGAAGAGATTTGAAGTAAAATAACATTAAAAATAACAATGATGGTATAAAAATATACAATGTGATGAGTTACAATGGTGGAAGTATTAACAAAATTAACATTAGAAGGCTGCTATGATAAGTACAATGGATAAAACATCAGACTGTTATACAACAAGTAGTAGGATTGCTATAAAAATAAAGTTGACTGTCTGGCTGTTACAATTAGACGATGGCGAAAAATCGTATGTATTCAAAATAAAGAAGAGAGAATAAAAGTCGAAGGTTGGTCAAGAGATCCTAAATTAATCATAATCATGAAGATAAAAGACGAAAGTCAGAGGCATATGGTGAAGTTGTAGAACACATTGAAGATACGAAGTTGTAGAATAGAAGTTGAAGAACAGTTTTAAATTGGATATCTATAGACCATCTCAATTTGAAGGCATTGCTCAAATGTTGGACAGAAATATCGATATACTGACACAAAATATCCATATCAGCAATATATCGGTCCTCAAAATATCGATGTCGATATATCGGTATTTCCATCCAAAAATATTTCCTATATATTGATATTCGTTTCCCATCTCTAGTTGCTAAGTAAGTGTCATAGGTGAATCTACATAATTACCTGCTCCCTTGCATGGTAAGTACAGCAAGTTGTAGCCCTCAGGACCGGTCCGCAAGTGCGTTTGACTATTCATTACAAAAACTCCTCCCACCAACTCATCCCTACTTCATAATCCCGCCACATACCTCATTCACCTTACCATACCCAGAAACTAAGAACACACTGGAGAAACATGTAACCAGCCTTGCTCTCCACCAATCCCGTACAACTACGAAAACTAGCTATTTTTCAATGACACATCTAAAGCATCTCAGATCCACGTCGATCACATCATCGCCTTCCCTCCAGCTCTCAGAACCCAAGAAGAAATCGTAGCATATAGACAACGCTCTCTACGAAGTTGTACCCCACCTCAACTTCATAGAAGAAATATTAAATATGCAACGATTATTGTTCCAACAAAAATAACTTTCAAGTTCGCTCAAGCACTCAAAAAAAGTTCACATCCACTTTTCAGTAACTCATCATCACCAAAATGACCCCAGACTCTCCAAAAGCGCTCAAACCCAGGACTCCCCTCGAAAATTCTCAAAAATCACTGTGACTGGTATCCTCCCACAAAAATTACCCCCATCAAAGTCCTTAATGCCACGGAACTAAAGAGAGGAAAATCACAAAAGAACCTCAAAGACCCCCATGAATAAACATCCGTCCAAACGGAACCTGATATATTAAACGCTCAGGCCTCGCACCCAGTCACTAAGACTACACAAACAATTATGATGATGATGATGATGATGATGCTTGTTGTTTAAAGGGGCCTAACATCGAGGTCGTCATCCCCTAATGGTACGAAAAGAAATAACAAAAATTCAAATTCATCAACTGACTAAAATAAAATAAAAAATGTCATGAAGAATGAATGGATGGACATGAACCCTACAAAAACCAAAAACAGACAGACAAACAAAAGCAGTGGATCAGACTCAGAAAGAAGGTAGTTAATTAGAGTATTACTGACCAAGGGACCATTTATAAAGCACAATGATGCTTGATGTCGGAAGGGGTGCTAAATTCACGTCTAAGACCCCACAGAATGGTACATGTCGCGAGTGAAGTAGAACCATGGTATTTGTCATTTTGGGGTACTGATCAAAAGTAGCGAAGACTCACGGTGGTCCACACAAGATGGTACTACTCACAAGTATTGCAACTCGTACGGGGAACGCAGACCTATGGTGTTTCTCACACAATGGCGCCAATCATAGCCAACGCAAACCGGTAAGCTTCCTCACCTAGGTGTACTAGTCACGGGCGCCGGTATTCCCGTGGTGTTCCTCACATAGTGGGCACCAATCACAGGCAACGCTGACCCACGGTGCCGCTCATATAGCGGTACAACTCACAGGCTACGCCCAGACCCGCGGTGTTGCCCAAATGGGTACAACGCACGGGTACTGGAATCCACCAGGCCAGGCTTTTGACTGCAACTAATCATAAACCTATTTCGTACCAATTTAGTGATACTACTCGCAAGTACATGCAGCCCATGGTGTTCCCCGCATGATGGCACGAATCAAGAGTAGTTTCATGGTTCTAATTCAATCATCCCTTGGTCGCCCCTTGTAGTCGCCTCTTACGACAGGCAGGGGATACCGCGGGTGTATTTTACATGTGCGTCCCCACCCGCAGGGGGTACACGAACAAGTAACCCTACCCCTAACCACCCAGTAAACTACCCCAACGTCCACGCCAAACAAACACATTAACCATCCTAAGCTTCAATTGTCCTATGCTGAACCACTCAGCTGCTTATTGGAAGTCTATCACCAGATGCGTTGAAAACCACCGTCATACCGAATGCACAATACCTCGGGACCAGATAAACTGCACTGTCACGGGAATCATGCAGCCCTGTACATAAAGCCTCGGCACTTAGCAAGCCACACACCCCATTGAACCCACAACTATTTACCTACCGCAAGCCCCCACAACACCAAACCCGACTGCAAGCAATGTTACTACCATTGTTAAACAAGTTCACCACTCCCTCCACAAATCAAGTCAGTACAAGCCCTATGCAAACACCCTCCCCCCTCTTCCTACAAACAGTCCTAAAAGCAATAGCTTGGTGGACTGAGAAACTGAACGACTGGCAGGCAAGAAAAATTCCACTTCAAGCCAAGATAACCTTGCAGTCCCTACTCCAAACCCTTTCCCTTTCCCATAAACATTGCATGCCCCATCCAACCTCCGATGCCAAGATCCTACACCCGAACCTCGTCAAAAACGGCCAATAATACCAAGTAAACCAAGCCGTTTTTTATTATTAATACAAATTCCCCCATAGGAGGCTGCCACAAGGACAAAGTATATCAAATACACAGTATTTTGTCTTCTAAATTTGCTAATATGCCAGACAGAAATACCCATCACAAGGCTCAGGAATAAGTTTGGAATGAATTTGCAATGTGGCATGATGTATGGTTCTTCAAATGTTATATATATGGTTGCGGAGCATGGTTACTGAACCTCGTATTGCGGTGATAGCGATGTCGTGAAGTCGTGTCCGCTTGAGACCAATAAAATCCCATACTTGTACAAGAAATTTAGGGATTGTGCCTCGAGCTCCGATCATGAGTCCATGGACATACCTCAATCAGGTCAATAAATTTCAATCAATCCCAATCTCACCCCCACCACATTACCAAGAAACTACCAAAAGTCAACGCTGTACGAGGCCCATGTCAAAATGAAATGAAGGACCAAATAGGTCGGGAATTTCAACCACCATACCCCAGCTGCCCATGATCCTATAGAGGCCGTAACGAAAGAAAATGATGATGTGAAGGCGAACGGACAAAAATAGACGGTAAACACATCCACCGTTCTTAACCTCAGTGCTAAGTGGGGTACAGTGTTCAGCGCTATGCCCAGTCACATTTGCGTCCGAGAATGAACGTTGAAGCCCGGATCTAAAATGAACTAAGGAGAACAGAACCCCGAATATTATGCGATTTTTCAATTTATTTTTCATTTAAAATTGAACTTTACTCTTTATAACAGTGCAAAATGTTTGTTAATATCTCCAATACTTTCAAGAATTCTGACCAAAAAACGTGAAGCCTTCTCACCCAAGCAAACACTTTATCGGTAAGTTTGTTGCCCATTTCCCGTAATTTTGTTTTTCAGAACCGTTTCCCTCATAGCTCTGGAAGATGTTACGATAACAAGATGAAATTTCGCTCACATGTATATTTAATAGAGAAGAAGAACATACACTTGAATTATTGAGCTATCGTCATTGGTTAAGTTTTAAAAAATTCTAAAAAAAATAATGAAAAATTTGAGTACTTGAAAATAACTTCATGAAAAGAAATATTTATACTTGATGGAGTTCACTGGTTCTAGTACATGTTGTAGCTATGACATTACTAATCATCATTTTTTAAATCATAGAAAAATATTAATGTATAAGAAAATCCCGTTATACGCGGATTCGTTATCCGCGATTTTGGTTTTAAGGCTAATGCTGCCATCTGTTTAGAGTACGTGGAAGCTGTAATGCCTTAGGGCGGATACAGACATGCGTGCTGAACTCTCAACGTACATTTCGTACGTCGCGCGCCGAGGTTAAACGGGCAAGCGCATCTTCTGTCATGTTTGTCAGTTCCGGCCAGTAGAGCTGTGAAGTCGCACTTAACAAGTTTCGTATTTAAAATGCCGGGTAAAAGGAAACAAAGTGCGCCTGTCGAAGGAAAGAAGCGTGTACAAAAGTCGTATACGTTAGAAACAAAATTATAAGTTTTGCATCACTATGAGCAAGGTGAGCGTATTGATATTCAGCTTGCTTTGGGACTTGAAAATCCACTGTGAGAACTATTCGTGACAAATTAAATGAAATGGCGTATGTCTTTTAGTGCCGGAAGTGTACGAGGACATGCTCAGCTCGCCAGGTGTAGATCTTTTGATTTGATGCCCGTAGGCGACCTGCGCGTCGTGATGAGGATGAAATGATGATGAAGGCAACACACACACACAGCCCCCGTGCCAGCGAAATTAACCAATGATGGTTATAGGCCTAATTCCCGACCCTGACGGGAATCTAACCGAGGACCCCCGTGACCAAAGGCCAGCACGCTAACCATTTATCCATGGAGCCGGACTATTCGTGACAATGCGGAATCAATTCGAAAAACTGTTCAATCTTCTATTGAACCGACTACAGCAGTATAAGATTTTTCCGGTGTAGATGATCCAGAGCCTACTTAGGTTATGTGGATGGACCTAATGAAATGATTTTAGTTTATTATTGTGTTTTTCAGTGTTAAATTTTTAAGTGTATAAATTTGTGCTTTGAAGTACTTTTTAGAAACATGATAATGGTTATATTTTGTAAAAAAATTCTAGGAATCTCTCCTATTTTAAAATGAATATGTGAGTAAACGGAAACCTAGCCCTATATATTACATATAAAATAACTCTCGATTTACGCGAATTCGGTATGCGTGGAACATAACTATCACGTATAACAAGGTCTACGTGTATTTGGAAATTATCAGGGAAATGGCAAAATACTGGTCATGATATACCATTAATCATATAAAATGGTATAAGTTTATATGATTTCTACATATATAGTGAACCCATGACCTTTGTGCCCTAAGAACATTATGCATTATATAACAATTAAATTAAAAGTTGGATTCTTGATAGCATGGATTTGACACGTGACGAGAGGGTGATTACCTTCGGTCCCACGCTCTGGGGTACGTGACGTCAACCACACGTGTCGACGGCGGAAGAATCTCAAGTAATTTTTATGAACTATTTCAAAGCGCGTGTACACGGCGTGACCACGCCAAGTCAAAAAAATATAGTGCCTATCAAAGGAGGTCGATCATCTCACAAATCGAACCCGTAAAATTTTTAAATGTCCATGAACACTACCGCCAGAAATGTAGCAAGCATGTAGTCACTTTCAAAACTCTTGAAATTACAGTTTAGGTAAGTCAGAAAATTTATAAAATTTTTCTTGGCGGCAAAGGGAGAGATCCGAAGAGAGGGGGTAACTGCTATAAATATGAAGGGACGCCATGACGAAGTTTCCTTCTCCGGCATTTGTGATACAAAGCGGACGAAAAATTGTTGAGCTGCTCTGCGAAATCAAATCAACGAAAGTAAACTGAGTTCGACTGCAGATTTTAGCCATTGCGGCTAAGTCTTGACTCCATGGGGAGATAGTTTTCTTGAGAGAAATAAGTGTACCAGATAGGACGGTCAAAGTACTGAAATATTCTAATGTGATTAAGTAATTCGTGTGCGGGAATAATTATAATCCATCGTGTGCGCTCCGCAAACAAGTGAAGGGTATTTTCTTTTTTTTTATGCTTTATTCCAGGAAACCTGAAGAAACACAATGATATGTACAGCCATGAATGTAAAAATGGCTAAATAAAATGCCAGGGTCGCAGGTGAGCCCTATGACGAACAATGGTGTGACTACATAAGGTAATGTGACTTTCCATCTTACTACCTCTTATATCTCGTATCGTGATTTCTAAAAGTGTATTTGAATGGGGATATACGACGCAGTGGTCGCCCTACTAAGTTTTGTAAGTGTGAGAGTACGACTAAAAGAGTCATTTGTTTTATTTTCCACTTGGATAAAATTTTGAAGTCTTGCGAGTGCCATATAATGTTGTAAAGTTATTGAATAGGGTTCCGAAGTGATATCACGTCCAATGTAGATCGTCATCCGTGTGAGTGTACTGCCTATATTTTGTGATGTCAAAGTAAGATGTTCATTCGACGTAAAATTCTTCTGACTGCAATTTGACGTTAATAATAATGATCCATGGTTACTCATTTTCAATCGAGAGGAAGCGCGCTGTCGGGTGAGAGCCAAGGGAGATGAATTTGGTCACGGAGAGAAACGTTTTTCTATGCCCATTTTAAACTGTGTCTGACTGACAATAAAAAGATCTAGTAGAATGTTTCAGTCATTTCTCGTAAAAATCAAGTTATTAAATACGATATCATTTATGCGAAGTTATTCATGAGTAATGCATTGTGCGATATTAGATGTTGGGATTTCTAGTGGGGATTTTATTCCAGTTCTTTGTCAATGATAATTGTGGAGCTGGGAAACAGAGGTTAGTATTGCGAAACACGTTGGACCTGTCATTGAAGCCGAGACCCGGAAGCCCGAGGAATGTTTTGTATGAGTTGAAATGAGATGTGCGAATCAGGTTAGAGTCCTGTCATTGAAGCCGGGATATGATAGCCCGAGGAATATTTTATAATGTTGGGAATGGAGAGAAATTCATAGAAATCCATAGCGGTATAATTGGCGACGCGTATAATTAGTGTGGGCATCTGGAAGCATATCTGTGCATTTTGTTGGTTAGAATATCGTATTTGTTTAATCATGTCGGCAGAGTTTAAAGGGAGCATTTTGAGAAGTCAGTCAGGTAGAACGAACCGGGTGGTTTATGTAACTGCCAAGCGAGCATGGGGTGAGAGACCTAAGCGGACAGCGGGGATAATAACGGGAATAGGAGTGGAGTCGAGATTGTACTTTAATTCTCGGCCAGGAAAACGTTAAAATGCTGGATTTAGTTGAAAATTCATAGCCGGTAATGATCTAAATTTGTGAAATACTGTAATTGGGGACGTAATGAACATTTGAAACCATGAACTTTGAGTATAAGGAACAGAGTAACCCAATTTCAGGGTTGTCCAAAATATAGAGCGATGGTCGTGATGATCGATTTGTCTGTGAGGGGTGTGCAAAATTCATAATGGTAATGACGAGATATGACATCGTAATTATATGGCGAGTTGTTTGGTTTGTACGTGGATTATTAGGATATCCAAGTGTTAATAACGGTTAGGATTAGATTAGATTTTTAAAGTGTGATATCACGATACGAGATATATAGCTGGACATGAATGATGTAACAAATTCTTTTCCAGCCAGATAAACATCGCAATATTGAATTCACATCACAGCTGCGTAGAAAGTTGTGAAGAAACCAGGGTCCGCGGAGATAAAATTTACTGTTCTTTACCATTTCGATAAATCATTTAAATTTATTAAATTATTAAATTCAGTGAAACCGCATTTTGAAATAACTTTAATCAAGCGAATAACTTGGAGGCGCATTCTGGAAATTTTAATTTGTTGTCTGGGGAATATTAAAAATAAAGTAAAGATAAAGGGGACATATCCGAAGGAAATGGATTTTTCTGCCACAAAGTTTGTGAGCATTGTTGTTGTTGTAATTATTGAACTTTGATTGATTGAGCAGTGAATGTGCTGGGGATAGTAAAGTGGAACTTTGGTCATCAACCGATGTAACTTAATTGTGTTTAGCCTTCAGCTTAGAAACTTGGATGGTCAGGGGGTCATCAACCTCAGTGACTTAGATTAGGGCCATATGCCATTGTAGCATCATTTCCTTGCGGTCATCATCCACAATGACTTTAAAGTAACTTAGAAGAATAGATGTCGGTCCATGACATAGACGCAGGTCACATCGATTCAATTAAGGGTCCATGCCGTAGAACCACTGTGTGGCACACACCGATTGGACGGCCTTAATTATAACCAGAGTCCAGAGTTCGTGTTACGAGGGCTGGACCATAACGAATCACTATGATGGTACATGTGGTCTCACATGGAAGCCGAATTTAAGGATTTCCAGACTTTCCTTTCTTAAATGATTAATAATTGAGACAATGGTTTCTAGTAAGAATGCCCATCAGGCAATTACGTTAAAGTCTCACACCAGTGTTCTGACATTTATGTAAAAATGATTGTGGTGTCCAGTGGACACAATTGACTATGACATCGTTGACATAGTAAATTACTTCATTTCCCTGAATAAATAGGAATCTCATTAATAGACCTTTCATTCCAGTAGATAGATTAGAATTAATGAACCCTACCTTTACCTCAGCAAGTGACGAAGAACCCGAAACGACCCAAGAGACAGATCTCATGAGCTTTGCTGATAGGTAAGGAAGGTAGGTATCCCTCAATATAGATAAAAGGGTTCAATAGTCATATTATTAAGGAATATAGTAGAACCCCCTTTATCAGAAATAAAGGGGGCAGAGCCACTTCGGTTGACGCAGTTTTTTTTCCGAATAAAGTAAGTAAGGGTGTATTCTGCAGAAAGCAGGTCCGAACCTCCGCAGAGGTGTTCCTGAGCCGGAGTTTACGGGCGGTAGGGTGGCCAGTTCCTTTCCGCTCCTCCATTATCTTACCCCCCCCACCACCACCAACAACAACAACAACAACAGCGCGTGGCAACCCATCCAACTCCTGACCACGCCCAATGTTGCTTAACTTCGGAGATCTCACGGGATCCGGTGTTTCAACACAGCTACGGCCGTTGGCGTTTTTCGAATGATATATGGTAAATATTTTCGGTAGTTAAATGTCGAAATAAAAATTCATAAACTCTGTTAAGCAAAGGTGCATACTGTATATTAACATTAAAATGTGTATATAAAGCCACTCATTGTATAAAATCAGTGATTTTATTCTGAATTTTCTTGGTGCAGCCATGTCGCGCCACCTTTTAATTAACAATACATCAGCTAGTGTAGATTCATACCTTTGTTCAACAAAGCGCAAAGCGATCTGAAATGATGAAACAATTATTTTGTTACTACTGAAGTGAATACTGTATACAGTAATTTTATTACAGTACAAATTAATGCGTGTGGTACTGTATTTTAATAAAAATTCCAAATCAATTTTACCACCAATGCATTAAATCTGCTGTAACTCGGTTCTAAGAACTGCTATTGTCAAGGTCGGAGTCGTCTGCATAATCTTCATGATGAATAATACAGTAATACTAACAATCAAAGCCCGGATTTTCATGCCGTAACAGGTTAGATTGCAAACTAAATTTTTTAAATAGCAACTGTCGGCCACCCGCTCTTCCAGAATGCAGTAAGAGTAACATAAATTATAAGAGTTATGATGACCCGTACACCTAGTGTTTATGCATACCCTATAGCATCATCGTTGCGAAGGTAGACTATATTTGCTGCTCGCTTCAGAAACTTTGCATTCTAGCCTATTAATTGCATGAGAATCCGGCCTCTGGTAATAATAAAGGAAATAATAATAATACAGTAATAATAATGATGATGATAATAATTCCTGCTTGTTCAAGAACCTATGTATCATGGAACGAACTAGAGGGTAAGAAACTGTTTTGTTTTATGCTAGACGTGCATTATGGCATAAGTCATAATATAAAAATAGGGTTTGCCTAGTAGCTCATAGCACGTATAGCAAGATAATTACGAATATTGACGGCTAAGGACCAGAGGGTAAAAACAAAATATTAAAATACAATTTTGCCAGAACATTTCGGTTAAGCCGGGTTTCTACTGTAATGTGTTTGTCATACTAAGTTTACTTTTAGAATTCATTTCCACTGCTTCGGAAAAAAAAGGTTTAATACACCCCCATTTTTCTATGTTGAAAGGTGTTGGTCCCCCTTCCTTAACTCGGTTGTTGGTGTGGAAACAAAATATCCCATTAGGCACAGACACTCAAAATTGATACGTGATTGCACCGCACCACTTTATACGACCTCTTAAGCCTCTCACTGTACGTGCTATAGAGTGGTTGTATTATAATTTGGTGCCTGACTTCACAAAATGCTGTGCGAGTCATATTGTCCTCTAAGTGATTGAATTATATACACAAGATACCGAGTCTAATTAATGGCACTGAAAATTGTCACGCAGACTTCGTGACACCTCAGGGAGGTAATCCCCGATTGGACAAGGTCCAAGAGGAATGTAGAGCCAAGGTGCTTGCAGTTTCAATAATTCTGCCACACTCTTAGACGTTTTAAGGGTACCTGGACGTAAATCCTAGGGTTTTTAAGGCCCAGTCTGTTGGTTCATATATCGCCGTTGCTGTGTTTATCTATTATTTCACTTAAGACTAGTAAAACAAGCATTTTTGTCAAGAAAATTTCATACATCGTTATTCAAATTCATAAACTTAGTCGAAAATGTTATTGCCCTTACAAACAAACAAACCGAATGGCACTACAGCCCTTGAAGGGCCTTGGCCTACCAAACGACCGCAGCTCAGCTCGAAGGCCTGCAGATTGCGAGGTGTCGTGTGGTCAGCACGACGAATCCTCTCAGCCGTTATCTTGGCTTTCGAGACAGGGGCCGCTATCTTACCGTAAGCTAGTTCCTCAATTCTAATCACGTAGGCTAAGTGGCCCTCAGGTCCAGGTAAAAATCCCTGACCTGGCCGGGAATCGAACCCGGGGCCTCCGGGTAAGAGGCAGGCACGCTACTCGTACACCACGGGCCGGCTTGTTATTGCCCTTATTTCCATAAAAATAAAGATCTACATTCATGATTATAGTCCATTTCTAAGATAATTGAACACTAAAGCAGGGTACCGAATATCATTTGAAATGAAATGCCGTATGGCTTTTAGTGCCGGGATATCCCAGGACGGATTCGGCTCGCCAGGTGCAGGTCTTTCTATTTGACTCTCGTAGGCGACCTGCGCGTCGTGATGAGGATTAAATGATGATGAAGACAACACATACACCCAACCCCCGTGTCATTGGAATTAACCAATTAAGGATAATTAACTAATTCCCGGCCGGGAATCGAACCCGGGACCCTCTGAACCGAAGGCCAGTACATTGACCGTTCAGCCAATGAGTCGAGCATCATTTGTCTCTGATTAATGGTTACAGAGATACTAAAATTAATATTATAAAAATACACTTTCACAGGAGAGAAATTGACAGTAAAAATCATACAGTAAGTCCAATACATCAGTAGCTGTTAATGATAGGCCTATGTAATTTGGCACACTGTTTTAGCGTTCCGCTGTCTCGGTTCATTATTTATGAAAAAAGTAGATCATAGATATTCGACAAAATTTGAGAAAATTCGAATATCAATATTTGAAATCTTCATACAAAATTACTAGTATTATTATTTTTTTGCTATTTGCTTTACGTCGCAGCGACACAGATAGGTCTTATGGCGACGATGGGATAGGAGAGGCCTAGGAAGTGGAAGGAAGCGGCTGTGGCCTTAATTAAGGTACAGCCACGGCATTTACCGTGTGTGAAATGGGAAACCACGGAAAATCATCTTCAGGGCTGCCGAAAGTGGGGCTCGAACCCACTATCTCCCGATTACTGGATACTGGCCGCAGTTATGCGACTGCAGCTACCGAGCTCGGTGAATAAAAATATTTTAAGAAATATCATGATTGTAGTCTATTTTTACCGACATTCCGTTGATTGTGGCTGTAAAAATATCATTTATGGCACATGAGTAATTTCCGAGTTTAACCGTCAATAAGTCCAAAGTTCTAGCCCTTCAGGCCAGTAGCTCTATGTTGAAAACATCCTAGGGACATGAGCTGCAAATTTTAGGTAAATAATATATAGCAAAATATAACAGTATATTCTTTATTTATTCCTACAAATTACAATACTTTTCCTAATCATCGTCATCCGGTCGATTAGAATAGCAGTTTGCTTTCTTTCACCACTGCGAGCGCTAATGTGAGTCAATGCAGAGTTTCACTTAAGCCCTTATAACTACATTCAGTGTGAAGATTTAAAAAATGCCTGAGGGTATTGAACCAAGGAACACATTGCAGAAAGGATTATGTAAATAAGTTAATTTTAAGGATTTGAATAAAAAAGAAAAAGTAAAGAAACAAGCGATTTTAGGCTGATTCTTCCGAAACTGCATTTAGGGCGTAAGTGATTTTCAAAATTTTTTCTTTTAATTTGATAGAGCTATCCGAGACTCACAATTTGAAACCTTTCCGGCCCCTTTGTTCCTTCAAATTTCGGCACAATTGAGAAAATTGCTTAATTTTACGTTTTTCGTAGAATGAGGATCCCTACTTTGTCTGTTACGAAATGATTTCAACATTAAAAATTAACCATCAAATATAACGTGTAACTAATAAGCTAATAACAATATGCAATGTTCATTCACTGCACATGGTGATTGTTGTCCAGCTGGAATACGTATTTCTGTCCAAATTACAGTACCGGTCAGAAGTTTAGGACCACGTGAAGAAATCACGAAATGTCATCTAGAACCTAAAATTGTGCCACGAGGTATCTGTACTCTCCTTTCTGAGCTCTCACATCTAATATGATATATGTCGCCTGATTTCATTGAGTTAGTCCAAATAATGTGGAAGTTATGAATTTTTAACTCTTGGACGGTCACAAGAAAAGATCAAAAATTTTGGTTATATAAGGTACTGTACACTCTAATTGGTTGCAAGTATCACCGCCGAGATTTTGTTGTAGACTTAGAGATAGGTGGGGGCCATTTTAGTATAAATATAAAACTTCCGAAAATATGCGGCACCTTTTTTTTTTTGCGTGTTATTTTTTGTTCGAACCAGGGCCAAAATGGTTGATTTTTCTTTGCCTTTGTCATGTATGGCCCAAGGTCTCAGGACGAGCTATCGGCATGAAACTTATCTGCCCTGATAGTTCCATTTGCACTTTGTGGATGGCAACCAAGAACACATTTCTGATGACGATAGCTCACACTGAGACCTATGTATGACAAGAACAAGGAAAAACTGACCATTTTAGAGCTGATTTGGAACAAAAAATAACAGCACAAAAGTCGGTGCCGCATTTTTTCGGAATTTTTCTATTTATACCAAAATGACCCCCAACTATTGCTAAGTCTATAAAAGAATCTTGTTGGTGTTACTTGTAGCTGATTAGTGTATATAGTACATAATATTTCCAAAAATGTTGACTTTCTGACGTGACCTTCCAACAGTTAAAAATGTATAACTTATACACTACTTGGCGTAAATCACTGAAATCAGGCGACGTATATCACATTAGATGCGAGAGCTCAGGAAAAAAATACAGAGGTCTAGTAGCAAAATTTTAGGTTGTAGATGGAACTTCATGATTTTTTAATGTGGTCCTAAACTTTTGACCGGTACTGTATGATGGCAAATGTACTCTACCGTGCCACATTCTTTGGGAAGTTTTAATGTTAACCTCTAGACTCTCGAAACGAAAGTATCTAAAATGATAATTGTAAACCATAGCGCATAACATTAAAAATATATTGTCCTCGAAAGCTACAAAGATTCTGCACACTTAAATAGGGAATGATCGTGTTATTCTAAGAAGAAATGACAGTAATTATATCGTAGTTCGAGCAAGGTGAGATATGGTCCATTACCATGTGTAATATTGTGTTTCGTAACGTCAGAGGAGGGGACACTAGCCATTACTCCAGTTCCGTAAAACGAGTGCACTTTAGGGTGGGTTCCTCCCCACACTGACCAAGTCCTTGTCAGTCAACTATATAAGAGCTCCGGAGATCATCTCACAGCATCAGTCGGCAGCATGGCTCTCCTTCAGGTGAGTGCTACATCACATACTTTGCTACATTAAAAAGGTCACTGTCAGAAACAAGTTAGAACTCATTGTGACGTACATACAGGAACAAAGCGAAAGCAAAGCAAAGTCTTCTCCGTAGAGGCCATGAAGGCCTTTGGAGGGGTGGAAGGTAAAGGCTTCCACTATCCGTAACCTCGGCACTTGATGGGGTAGAGTGGTTAGCTTTGCCCCCAGGAATTAATCTGGTACTCAGGCTGAGTGAACCTCAGGGCCATATGCACCTCCGGAAGATGAAACCTCATTTCTTAAATTTTACGACTTCCTGACGGGGATTCGAAACCACGTCCTTCCGGGCGAACCGAGCACGCCTTTACCGCCTCGGCCAGGCAGCCCCTACGTACAGAAACAAGCTTTCTAAAACAGTACATGGAACTTTGAATACAAAAATATAATTTATCAAAATACTTCGCAGTCATTTTTCCTCCCTGTGAAGCAGAGATACTGCCGTGTATTAAGTTGAATTATCATTTGAAAAATTATTTAGTTTTCAGAAAATTTCAAGCGGTTATTATTATTATTATTATTATTATTATTATTATTATTATTATTATTATTATTATTATTATTATTATTATTATTATGAGAAGAGAGAACTACCCTTAGAGGAAAGACAGTTAAATTTTTCCTTCAAGTAATAAAGATGTCCACACCTGTGGTGTGATGGTTAGTGTCATTAGCTGGCAGTCGCAGAGGCCCGGATTCTATTCACGGCTCGGCCACAAAATTTGAAACGTGGTACTAGGCTAGAACGGGGTCCACTTAGACTCGAGAGGTCAAATGAGTAGAAGGGTTTCGATTCCCACCTCAGACATCCTCGAAGTGATTTTCCACTTCAAATGTCGCGATGACACCTAACTTAAGGCCACCACCGCTTCCGTCCCTCTTCCTTGTCTATCCCTTCCAATCTTTCCATCGCCCGCAAGGTCCTTGTTCAGCATAGCAGGTGAGGCCACCTAGGAGAGTAACTGGTCCTCCACACCAGTTGTATCCCCGACCAAATGTCTCCCCCTCCAGGACTCTGGCCTTGAGGCGGTAGAGGTGGGATTCCTCGCTGAGTCCGAGGGAAAAACCAATCCTGGACGATAAATGGACTAATCAGTAATAATAACAACGAGGTAGAATTGTATTAGGTATTCGAAACTGACCAGTGGTTTTGTCTCTTATTATTCAGGGAACAAAACAATATTCACAGATAAAGGAGGATGGGATATTCTCCTTCAAATAACGAAGGTATCGATTAAGAAAAAGAAGAAAGGGAACGTCATGAGTAAAGCCCGGATTTTTACGCAATAACAGGTTAGATTGCGAACTAATTTGGTTAGTAGGAAGTGCCGGCCACCCGCTCTTCCATAATGTAGCAAGAGTAACATAAATTATAGGGGTTCAGATGGGCCGTACCCCTCACGCTTATGCAAACCCCATAGCATAATCGTTGTGAAGGTAGACTATACTCGCTACTTGCTTCAGTAAGTTTGCATTCTAACCTATTAATGCATAAAAATCCGGGCTCTAGTCATGAGAGATGACTTAATTCCCTTGGGGTTGGAAGTGAAATTAAGCAAGTAACATTTAGGATTTTTGAGTTGTTGTTGTTGTTGTTGTTGTTGTTTTCTATTTGTTTTACTTCGCACTGACATAGAGGGGTATTATGGCGACGATGAGGTAATAATTAATTTCGTGTGGGCCTTGTGAGGCAGACCGTCTGACAATTGTGGGCGGCACGCGCCGTGTACGGGAAACTGCGTGTTACTGCGATGTGTGGTGTACGAGTTTCAGAAATGTTGGGGACAATACAAATACTCAGTTCCCGAGTCTGGGAATTTAACAATTTAAGTGTAACATTTCCGACCCGGCCTGGATCCTCTGAACCGAAAGCGAGTGTGCTGACCACTCAGCCAAGGAGTCGGAAAGCCTAATTAAGGTACAGTCCCAATATTTGCATGGAGTGAAAGTGGGAAACCACGGAAAACCATCTTTAGGGCTGTAGACAGTTGGATTCGAACCAACACGTTATCAAGTGGTAAAATGCGTCCTAGGAGGCAAAATATTCGAATCGTAGCTTTTTGAATAGCTCGACAGTGGTTTCAGATTTTATCACTCAATTCGCCTAGAATTGTGAGGACAATGCAGGAGCTGTCTAACCAAAAAAGCTAGCAGCTGAAGTCTGATAGTACTGTCTTGGGGTACTACCCCAATAGAGTACCCAAGATCTTTTGCGGTTATAAGTCTTGCCTTCATTCTAGTAGACGGTAAAAAGTCGTTCCTTGCGCATTCATTACACTTTCAAATCAAGCATTAATTGTTGGTTGCTTATAAACCACACACATGTTTACGTTCTAGGTAGAAAATTCCAAGTGAATTCATTGGGATTTGAACGATGCCCCTCCCTTGCCGAAAGTTTGAATTATTAAGCCTTCAAAATATTAAAAATACACCACTGAAGGGAAAATCTATATTAATATTTTCGAAATTACGTTTAATGCAACCGGTTCAAATAATATCAATATACAGTATACTCAGTTCCCACTAGGAGATTTAAAAACATATTACACTTCTTCATGCTATAATTTGTCTTGGAACATTGTTAACAAGAACGAACGTTTCAATAAAGGTGAGAAAGCGACAATCAAGATAGGGGGAGAAATTATTGAACAGGTGAATAAGTTTAAGTATCTTGGAAGTATTGTGACTGTTAGGTCATCAGCCCAGAGGCTGGTTGGATCCTCAAAGAGCATCACCATAGGCTCTGCAGTTATAGGGAAACCACAAACACCAATGGCAGTACCAAAATGAGGCGTACTAGGCAAGATGAGGAGTGAGGTAGTTTGCCATTGCTTTCCTCACTGGGCCAGACAGTGCTATTGTAGCACAACTAACCCTATGAGAAACACCTTTCATGACACTCGGACACACTGGTTGTGCTCTGAATGTCATTAATCAGCACCACCCATACCCCAGCAGCTTCCATATTGACACAGCCATGGATGAGACTGGGACTTCGGTGGAAGCTACACTTTGCTCTGGCCTGTGCCAAGAGATGGATGCAAAAGTACTGTAACCATCAAGAAATGACAGCAGGCAGACTTAATTCTATAACAGACATAAAAGCTCGAATTGCCTTAGCCAAGGAAAGCTTCAACAAGAAGAAAAAAAAATGTTTTGTGGCCCGCTAGGAAAAGATCTGAGGAAGAAACTTGCAAGGTGTTGCGTATGGAGTATAGCTCTATATGGCGCTGGAACATGGACATTAAGGAAGAAAGAACAGAGAAGAACAGAGGCATTTGGGATGTGGATTTGGGGAAGAATTGAAAGAGTAAAGTGGGAAGATAAAATATCAAATGAGGAAGTTCTGAAGAGAGTGGGAGAAGTGAGGAGCATGCGGACCGTAATCCAAAATAAAATTGGGTAGGACAATTGAAGGGACGATAAAAGGAAAACGCGGAAGGGGAAGGAAACTATATCAGTTATTAGACTATATCAGTTATTAGAAAAAGAAAGGAAAATTATGCAGAAGTGAAGGAAAGGGCAAAAGATCGAGAGATATGAGGGTCACAGCCATGAATGGACCCCCGGATGGCAGAACAAACTATGATGATGATGATGATGATGATGATGATGATGATTGCTTTACATCACACTAACTACTTTTTTTTTTGCTAGGGGCTTTACGTCGTACCGACGCCTGTCTTACCAGGGTTGCACGAAGTTAAATCAGCCGAACCTACTATTTCTGGCTCTCTTTCTTTGCTGATGTGTTTCACGTTTACGTAACTTTGAAATGCCAATTAAGTGAAGCTTTGTAATGAAACATTGGTGTGTGTGTGTGTGTGTGTGTGTGTGTGTGTGTGTGTGTGTGTGTGTGTGTGTGTGTGTGACAGAGAGAATTTTAATTTATTGATAAATTACATGCCACTAAGGTTGAAAAGCCCCTTTATGTAGCGTCTTCATATAATAATATATAGCCAGGCTGATTGGCTCCGTCGACCGAGGTGTTAGCCCTCTGAACCCAACTTGGCAAGTTCGATCCTGGCTCACTCCGATGGTACTTGAAGGTGTTCAAATACGTCAGCCTCGTGTCGGTAGATTTACTGGCACGTAAAATAACTGAGGGACTAAATTTCGGCACCTCGGCGTCTCCGAAAACCCTAAAAGCAGATAGTAGGACGTGAAGCAAATTACATTATTATTATTATTATTATTATTATTATTATTATTAGTAGTAGTAGTAGTAGTAGTAGTAGTAGAAGTAGTAGTAGTAATATTAATATACAGATAATATACGACGATGGGATAGGATAGGCCTAGGAGTTGGAAGGAAGCGGCCGTGGCCTTGATTAAGGTACAGCCCCAGCATTTGCCTGGTGTGAAAATGGGAAACCACGGAAAACCATCTTCAGGGCTGCCGACAGCGGGATTCGAACCCACTATCTCCCGGATGCAAGCTCACAGCCGCGCGCCTCTATGCGCACGGCCAACTCGTCCGGTCTAAATACTTTTACGGTTTTCGGAAACGCCAATGTGCCGGAATTTAGTCCCGCATGCGTTCTTTTACGTGCTAAGAAACCTACTGACACGAAGCCGACGTATATGAAGAGAGGATTTCAAGACAGAAATCTCTGAGGTTGTGTACTAAAAAGAAAATTTGTAGCTTCTCCTGACGGTTATCGTAATCATATAGTTTTACATGGAATCCGAACCATAAGAACATGAATTTTTATGTCAATGGGATTCAAATCACTTTGGAGTGAAGCCAGTTACAGCCAATGTTCTTCTCCTTTGTACGATGTAGACTGTTTTTGTAATATGAAATATTTGCATTTATATGAATGTTATCTGCCTGTTCTATTAATTAATTTATACATTCATATTGTTCTAATTAAGAATTTACCGGGCGAGTTGGCAGCGCAGTTAGGGGTGCGCAGCTGTGAGCTTGCACCGTGAGAAACTGGAGTCGAACCCCACTGTCGGCGGTCCTAAATATATTTTTCCGTCGTTTTTCATTTTTACCCCCAAGCAAATGCTGGGGCTGTACCTTATTTAAGGCAACAGTCACTTCCTTCCCACTCCTATCTCCTTTCTACCTCATCGTCGCCATAAGAACTATCTGCGTCGCTGTGACGTAAAACAAAATAGTAAAAAAATAATTAAATAATTTATTAAAAATTGTTTGCTTAAAGAAGAGCCATGAAACACCACTGTGGTGAGAGTACTGAAACACAGGAATGAAAGATGAAGTGAAATCTCCAATATTATTGCTGTCCATTCAAGGATTAGGTTTTAAGATGAACTTATTTATATTCTTGTGAGAATTTTTTTTGTAGTAATTGCTTAACTGTGTCATGTAATCTTGAGCATTGACTGTAGTATCCTCGCTGTGTGAATGATTTAAAGTAAATCGGCGCTGTAAGGGGGCTGAGAAAGAATTTGCTGCGGCTTGCATCTCGTGTACCACCCCAGCACTGGCCTACGTTCAACAGAACAATGAAATATAACGATAATCCACTTCTGGCATGACTGAGATTTCAACAGTTTTCTTTTGACCTGGTGAATGTCCACTTTACTTAGAGGTAACAGCGTCTATTTTATCCATTCTAACTGAAATTAAATTTTTAAAATAAGATAACATCGTCCAAACACCTCAGAAGTTGTTGTCAGCGCAAGGAACGGAAAGGGCTAGGACTGGGAAGGTACTGGCCATGGATTTAACTAAGATACAGCACCAGCATTTTGCTGGTGTGGAAATCGGAAACTAATTAAAACCATCTTCAGGACTTCCGCTGGTGAAATTCGAACCCACAATCCCCCGAACGCAACTTCATATCTTCGCGATGATAACAGCCCAGCCAACTCATTCGGTTTTATTAAATGTTAACTAGTGCAAGTTTTACCTCTCCACTACATTGTCCGAAACTTTTTGTATAAAGACGTAGCTATAAGTGGCCTCTCTCTAACGGCATTGTCGGATTCAAAATATACTGTGTTCCAGGTTCTCATTGTCTCCGTTATCGTCGTCGCCGCCCAGGCTGGTTACTTGGGCTCACCGGCGCTCTCCTACTCAGCCAACCCCGCAGTGAGAGGACGTCTTGGTGCTCTTGCTGCAGCTTACAGAGCACCGTACAGTGGCGCAGCCCTCGCTGCCAACCCAGCTCTGAGATACGCTGCTCCTGAACTTGCCGCGCCTCTTGCTTTAGCTGCCAACCCTGCTCTTGCTGCTGGACTACCACTAACTGCTGCAGCTGCAGCCCGTCTCGGTGTCTACAATGGACTACCTGCTACAGCTGCTGCTCGTCTAGGAGCCTACGCCCCAGAACTTGCTGATCCTTACTACGACCCTAACCCGGAATACAGCTTCAACTACAAGGTGGACGATGCTCTCACTGGAGACTCCAAGAGCCAGCAGGAGACTCGTGTAGGAGATGTCGTCAAGGGTAGCTACAGTGTTCTGGACCCTGACGGTGCTCTCCGCACTGTGGACTACACCGCTGATCCCGTCAACGGTTTCAACGCAGTGGTCAACCGTCAGGAAGGTGTCACTGCTCCCATACCTCCAGCAGCTGCTCTCGCCTACTCTGCTGGCAGTGTTGCCAATCCCCTGGCTGCAGCCCGTGGTATCTACGGAGCTCCTGATCCTGCCCTAAAGGCTGCCTACCACGCTAAATACGGATACTGAAATCGAAACCCCAACCCCGACCGTCTTCCTTATAACGACTATATGCCAGCTGTAAGATAGTGCCATAATAATACTCAACTCTAATTTATAATGTAAATATGTATATCTCTCGAAAAAATTTGCTATTTTTGAATAAATAAACCGTGAATATTGTATTTTGTCTTAATACTTATCCTCTATATGTCCTGTTCACAAGCATTTTTCAAGGCCTGATATAAAATACGAGGTCACTGGTAGTATATAATACGAACATAATCCAGTAAGGCACTAAATGGCAACCGGTTTGTTAGGTGTTCTATGGTAAGGTAAGGTAAGGGTTATTCTGCCCGAAGGCAGGTCCGAACCTCCACAGAGGCGTTCCTGAGTCGAAGATTACGTGCGGTAGGGTGGCCAGTACCTTTCCGCTCCTCCATTCCCTTACCCCCCACCAACAGCGCGTGGGAACCCATCCAACTCCTGACCACGCCCAATGTTGCTTAACTTCGGCGATCTCACGGGATCCGGTGCTTCAACACGGCTACGGCCGTTGGCGGTATTCTATGCGTGGCCAAGAAATCGAGATATATAGGTCAAGTTTATCAGACCAAATGTTCTCCTCCATTTACTAGCCGAAATATATAATCTCAATATCTTTTTCTTAAGCTTATCACTCCTAGTATATTGTAATACGTTTTATGAACGGCTGATACTTGGAAGAAAGGAGAATATCAATTCTAAATTAAGACTAGGCGTATTATGATAAAATTAAATGTATTAGGTAGTAGCAGCGATTGGGGATTGCAGTACCCGGGTTTGTGGGATATAGCTGACGGAGGGAACTGCGGGGAGGAGGGGGATTAAACATCAAAACTTAAAAAAATGGCTACAAAATTGTAAGATCTGTTATGCTTTCTGAGGGAATTTCAACTGAAAGGTAAAGGTTGACATTTTACCAACCTACTTGCGGTAATAATAGATTTTTAAGATTTTGATTCAATACTATGCGATAAAAATTTCACCAAAAGAACAATATTACAGATGTATTACAATTACACAGAAGTACAGCGTCATTATACAATTACAAATCATTTAGTATTTGACTACACACTAAGAAACTAACAGACACTAAAAAGACTGCTAGAGTGACGAATGCGCGTGGCAACCGGGTGATTCATACCTGTATACCCTTGCTACCCTTCCTCACAACACATGCAAACTCTCTACTACATAATTAATGAGCGTAGGTTTCCGTGGCTCATTGTATTAACATAAAGAAATAAAAGAACTGGATTCAAGCCACTATATATATTTTTTTATTTAATAATAAAGCCAAGCTTTCGGCCAAACTGCATTGGCCTCCGACAAAACTTCACATGCCCTGATGAAGGACAATGCAATTTGGCTGAAAGCTTGGCTTTATTATTAAATAAAAATATATATAGTGGCTTTAATCCAGTTCATTCATTTCTTTATGTCTCTACTACATGTTGTGGAGATACACAAATTTTTAGCCGTGACAAACAACATTTCGTGTGTATTTCCGCTAATCATGTTGTTAATCATAAAAGGAAAGAATTAGTTGATAAGATACGAGGGTTTGTACAAATTGCTTTTTTAAAAAATAATTCCTAGTTTCAGTAAGCTAAAATGGAATTAAAAAGTTATGTTTTGCCCACAAACTGGAGGGGGGGGGGCGACTGACCCCTCGCCCCCCATCCCCTAATAACTCCTACTGGTATTGGGCCATACTGGGCTTATGTGTATTTGGAGAGAGACATACACACATTAAAAGATGGTGTCGAATTTCCCTTTAAATGAAATCATAAATATGTATTTCAATAAATGAAACTAAAATTCATAATGATTTAGTTATTTACATCTAACAAATCGTTTTCGAGAGATTATGGAATGGGGAATGGACAAGTGTAGGATTCGGTGCATCGAAAAGGGGAAATTAACTCACCATCTATGGGACAACCACGAATAAAATAATGAATTATCTAAGATTATGATGAGATGAGGACTATTTGATAAAAGAGCCTTCTATATGTTTCTCAATCATGGCCATCTGCACGGTTGGTAAGTAACATCGCACCATGAATTTTTAAACGCTAATTTCAGATTCGTGGCTGTTGGAAAGTCATCGCTTGACGGTAGGAACACATGGTGAACACGCTCCATGGATTAGAACATGTGAGACATGGTTTCGACAATTTAAACGTAGTGATTTCAATGTGAAAGACAGTGGTGGGACCAGAGAGGTGAAACCGTTAATCCACAACGCTATCGCCAACAAATGATTAATTTAAATCACGCAATGATCGAAAGACTGCCGGAATGGGCCAAAAGACATGGCAAAGTGAATCTGTCACACGACAATGCGCCGTCTCAAACAGGAAAACCAGTGAAAGACACCTTTAAATCGCCTGGATGGGACATCCTTCCGCACCCGCCGTACTGCCCCGACTTGGCACCATCATCTCTTCGCATCAATGGGACACACGCTCGTGGAGCAGCACTTCAGCAATTTCGAGGAAGTTGGAAAATGGCTAGACGAATGGTTTGCCGCAAAAGACAAGCAGTTTTTCTGGCATGGTATTCATAACTTACCTGAAAGATGGGCGAAGTGTGTAGAAGCCGATGGCCAATATTTTGAATAAACAAAAAAATGAATTCCTTTTGAAAATTACGTATTTCCTTCACCACAAAAATCGGCAACAACTAATGCATACGCCTGGTATTTGTGTCAAAATGCCCACCACAAATACCTCGAGATCCAATGAAAATATTAATATTCCATTTTCATATTATGAAATAGTATTAAGGGTCTCCTGTGAAAGTGTACGGCACCAATTTTGTTCTTTGAAACGAGAATATTCAGTTTTCCTCCACCAGCACAGCAGTAATACATTTAGAGAAATTCAATGACGAGGTTGGCTTTAACGTACGGCCGTTCGTTTGGGAACAAATCAGTATACGAATGCAGGTGGTATTGGCGGGTAGGTATGAGTCTGGACGTCAACAAAGTGAATCTGTCACACGACAATGCGCCGTTTCAAACAGGAAAAACAGTGAAAGACACCTTTAAATCGCTTCGACGGGACATCCTTCCGCACCCGCCATACTGCCCCGACTTGGCACCATCACCTCTTCGCATCAAAGGGGCACGTGCTTGAAGGGCAACAAGCTGTAGTTTAATGTGTCACATCATTAAACATAAATACAGTTCGATGCATTACCAGGGCACCCCCATTCTTAAACAGGTCACGAAATCCAAAAAGCCAAACACACGGCTAAAACACCCCAGTCGTTAGCTCAGTTATGACAGGGATTAAGCCAGTCTCGGCCCATTTCAAATTCATAATCTACCCCACTAAATTACATCATAATCGATCCTGAAAAAGGCCCGCTTCTTCGGCAGCATGGTTATTCCTCAAACAAACAAACAAACAAACAAACAAACAAACAAACAAACAAACCCCATGGCACTACAGCCCTTGAAGGGCCTCGCCCAACCAATCGGCCGCTGCTCAGCCAGAAGGCCTGCAGATTACGAGTTGTCGTGTGGTCAACACGACGAATCCTCTCGGCCGTTATTCTCGGCTTTCTAGACCGGGGCCGCTATCTCACCGTCAGATAGCTCCTCAATTCTAATCACGTAGGCTGAGTGGACCTCGAACCAGCCCTCAGGTCCAGGTAAAAATTTGTGGCCTGGCCGGGAATCGAAACCGGGGCGTTCGGGTAAGAGGCAGGCACGCTACCCCTACACCACGGGGCCGACATGGTTAATCCTCACCTTCACTAAATTACAATAAAATCATATTTTCCCAATTCATGCATGAAGAGGGGATTTCAGCTCTGGCTGGGAGGAAAATACCGCCTCCAGGACAGATTGTCTTTCCCCCGCCAGTGCAGTAATCTGGAGATTTTCCGACTCATTGGGTAACCCTAGAAAACGGATGAGTAAGAGGGCACAGTTTTCAGGATAGGACTCTCCATCTACTCACTCCTCACCAAAAAATACAACAACAGCGAACAAACCAAAAGCACACGATCGAGACACGTTCCTTCTTTGCTGTAATACTGGTCTTTGGTTTTCTAATTTGACACTGTTGTGCTGATGTGTTCTTAAAAAATAAACTAAGAATCAGCATCTCCTTCACTAATAATCCCTCGGAAAAGGCAAAATCTTATTTTATGAGGCCCTTATTATGATATAAGAATGCGATTGATACTTTAAACAAATTTTAGATAGTTGAGGTGGGTATTTTTTACGCACAAAAATATTAAGGATTTGGAAAATTATGTCTTGACAGCGGGTGAAGGCCCTTGGGAAAGAGGAGCTATAAAGATGTTTGAGTGCGTTGCTCTGATGAATGAATTAATGACAAAGTGCTTGTAGGTAGGATAATACGAAAGTGATAATAACAAATCGATATTTCTCTCGCGAGATACAGCTGATAAGTTACTGAAACCCTGATATTATTATTATTATTATTATTATTATTATTATTATTATTATTATTATTATTCCTTGGATTTTTGGGTGCTAATATTTTTATTTCTAGTGCCTAAAATAGGCTTTCAAATATGAAAAAATAGGCTCTATATATTTTTATATTTTATTTTTTATACATACTTTATATTTCAGGAACCTTTAATTTTACATATTTTAATAAGCATTTAACAATTAAGATACAATTGTTATTTTGCTAAATTAATAATAACTCTTTAGGGGGAAATATAAAACAAATTTCATTACCTATTTGCTGCATACTTCACAGAATATAATTTTACCGTCCGATGTGAAATGGAGAAACTTCTGTAACCACTGTTTAATTAAGTGTAACGTGAAAGCCATACTTTCGGCATAATGCACATACTGAGCAAAACCGACAACTGGACTTTTCTCAGTATTATACTCTACTTTGTAATGTATTATGAACGATAGAAAGGATGAGGCATTTTTGCCCGTGAGTTATTAAAATAACTACATAACATTTTGTTTTACATAAATACATTTGTAGGGAGGAAGCACAATAACGACAACAGCCATCGCCTCGTTGCCTTCCTTCCTTCCTTCCTTCCTTCCTTCCTTCCTTCTTTCCTTCATTTTCCTTCTTCTGTGTTGCTCTGGTACAGACCTCGTTTCCCGTCCCATGGCTAAATGGTTAGCGTGCCAGCCTTTGGTCACAAGGGTTTCGGGAATCTGAACCATCATTGGTTGATTTCTCTGGCACGGGGGCTGGGTGTATGTGTCGTCTTCATTAATCATTTCATCCTCATCACGACGCGCAGGTCGCCTACGGGAGTCAAATCAAAAGACCTGAGCCTGGCGAGCCGAACATGTCCTCGGACACTCCAGGCATTAAAAAACCATACGCCATATCATTTCACTTACAGGCCTCGTGTAGTCCCTCACTCTATGAACCGCCGGCAGCTCACTTCTTCGCGTAATCAATACATTTGTAGGGAGAGTTACGCGATATTTTTTCTTTTTTGCTAGTTGTTTACGTCGTACCGACACAGATAGGTCCTATGGCGACGACGGGATAGGAAAGTCCTAGGAGTTAGAAGGAAGAGGCCGGTGCCTTAAATAATGTACAGCCCCAACATTTGCCTGGTGGTGGTGGTGATTATTGTTTTAAGAGGAAGTACAACTAGGCAACCATCCTCTATATAACACTAATCAGAAGGAAAAATGGAAGGGATCCGACACTTCGAAAAATGAAGATATCGGCCAAAGGAAGACAAGGGCCACGAAGGGCGTGAAAACGAAAGACTCCCTAGCCCTCGCAAACCTAATAGCGTCGGGGTCTGAAAAGAACAAGAGTTGACCAAGGGAGGTCGGACAGGATAGATTAAAGTGAGGAGCCTGGCACAAGTAAGTGGAAGCAATGCCAGGACTCAGCTAAGGGCCCCGTGGTCGCCAAATCACGCTCCAAAGTTCAGAGCCCCTGAGGCCCCTTTTAGTCGCCTCCTACGACAGGCAAGGGATACCGTGGGTGTTATTCTACCGCCCCCACCCACAGGGGGACATTTGCCTGGTATGAAAATGGGAAACCAGGTAAAACCATCTTCAGGGCTGCCGACAGTGGGGTTCGAACATACTATCTCCCGGATGCAAGTTCACAGCTGCGCGCCCCTAACAGCACAGCCAAATCGCCCGGTAGTTATGCGATATGCCTACGTGTGTGATTTATTTTTACTAACATTAATACTGTGATCTTTTCTAGAGTCATGTACAGTATTTATTTATTGCGTCGGTTTTCTAGACTTGATTGCCTGAAGAAATGTATTAAATAAAATTAATGCATCCCTCACCCCTCGAACTCATAAAAATTATTCACCTATTTTCTCCCCAATTTGCCTTACACTTCAATGCTGAGGTTTTTCATGTGCCGTAGTTTACTTCTGATTCTGAACAAACCAAAAATAGCCCCTGAAAACCCCCGTCTCCTTTAGTTCATAAAAATAATTTGTAGCTTAATTTCTTCCGCTTTTTGTCTTGAACTTACATACTGAATTTCACAGATCCATGTGCCGCCATTTTCCCGTGATAGTGTTGAACAGAGTCGTTCGATATGGCAACCCTGTTGTCATAAGAGCAATACTGTTTTATTAACATGGAATGAGCTATAGTACCTCGTACCTAGCAGCATTTGTTCTGCTCTTGAACAGGTGTTCTTCATGAAGGAGCAGACCAATATGTCATTTGGCACCTCTTAGGTTAGAGCAATCACAAAACTAATCATTACCGCCAAAGATCCATTTCTTCGGATTGTTCTACCAGAGTGAATCTTCAGTCCTCGGTTTATTCAGTAATTTCCATGTGTCGTATAATAAGCCGTGGCCTGGTGCATTCTTTTTCCCCCTGAGATAGAAGAATTATTGGGGCCTCAAATTCTGTGTTTCATATTTTCATAAGGGGAACTCCTTGAAAGCTCTATTGGACTGGTTGATGGTAAAACAGTGGTTCAGTTTCTCGTGAAATGCTTTGGCAAATTTTCTTCGTGTTTAAAGTAAACCACGAGTTAAAATGAAAGTTATAAACTATTCATCGTATCACTATGAATTTATCAATAATTATTATTAGTGTTTTCAGTAATAGTGCCTCAGTGACTTGGTTCTGTAGTTCAAATCCCGGTCACTCCATGTGAGATTTGTGCTGGAGAAAGCGGAGACGGGGCAGGTTTTTCTGCGGGTACACCGGTTTTCCCTGTCATCTTTCATTCGAGCAACACTCTCTAGTATAATTTCATTTCATTTAATCAGTCAGTCATTAATCATTGCCCAGAGAAGTGCGACAAGATCCGGCAGTCGGCACAATTCTTATCCTCGCCGCTAGATGGGGGCTTCATTCATTCCATTCTTGATCCAGTCAAATGACTCGAAACAAGATGAGGAATTTTATGATTAAAATTATTATAATAAATTAACACGCTTGTGAATTGTTTGAATGAAAGTGATGCTGAACTTGGCAATAAAGCATTCTACCATAGAGTTTCGATGTGCCTTCTTCATCCCTAATGCACTGACGACATTAGTCACTGATCTATACATCATTCCCCCCGCCCCAAACAGGAATGAGGGGATGGAAGGGTATGGTGATTCACTCGTATTTCTCTCCCCCTTTAACCTACCCACTTCTCTGGCGAGAGAGATGGTGTTGCCCTCTGGGTGCCCCGCCTCACCTCTTCAGGGCGATGAATGAAAGCATTATAAACATAAAGAACAGGAGGCTTAGGGAGCGCAGCTGTGAGCTTGCATTCCGGAGATAGTAGGTTCGAATTTCTACAGCGAAAGTCCGGAAGACGGTTTTCCAAGAGTTTCTATTTTCATACCAGAGAATGGTGAATGCCATCCCAAACTCCGAAGTCGGCAAATCCTAGTCCCCCTATTAGTTAAATCTTACGACAGGCAAGGGGTACCGTGGATGTATTCTATCACCCCACCCGTAATAGCACCTTCTGGCTCAGAGGGTAAAGCAACGGGAAACTACCCCATTCCTCATTTCCCCAGTACGTCTCTTCAGTAAAACCTGATGACAGCTGAAGACGAAGCTGTTGAGAATCTAACCAGCCTTCGAACTGATGTCTCGACATATATTATCACAATATTTGAAACTATTTCTAGCAAATGGTTCAAAAAATTTCTGAGCTATTGTATAGTTTATAAAATTATTATATATAGAAACAAAAATGTTCCTCATAGCATTTATATCTTCTCCCAGCTTCTTCCGAGGTCCAACAGTCATGCTATTGGGATTAAAACAAACATTCCTCGATAGCTGCAGTCGCTTAAGTGCGGCCAGTATCCAGTAATCGGGAGATAGTGGGTTCGAGCCCCACTGTCGGCAGCCCTGAAGATAGTTTCCCATTTTCACACCAGGCAAATGCCGGGGCTGTACCTTAATTAAGGCCACGGCCGCTTCCTTCCAATTCCTAGGCCTTTCCTACCCCATCGTCGCCGTAAGACATATCTGTGTCGGTGCGACATAAAGCAAATAGCAAAAAAAAAAAAAAATTATACAATATACGGGGCGAATATCGGACATTCATTTAATATAAAGACAACCTTTTTTTCTTCGCAAAATGAAGCTCCTCGCTTATACGTAAAGATACAACACATCAATTTAAGCATAATAATGGCAATATTGGGATAACGTAAAATATCTGACATCATGAATTTAATAATGAAGTAATGTGCTTGTTACTAACTAAAACAAATGTGATGTTGCAAATTCAGCAATAATACGTTATACCAGAGAATTCAATGTTGCTTCTTAATTCCAAATGCACTGCGAAAATTACCCACTGATCGAAACATTGTTCCCTGGGCCCCGAACTGAAGAGCATGTACAATAAATTACTGTTTCCGTAGAGTGCACGATATTTCTCTTTCAAGAATGGAATAGGCCTACACAGTTCATGGATGTTGTTCTTTTCCTGATCGACATCTGCAGCTCGATATGTTACGTTTGTTTCGTAGCGAATTGTAGCCGCATGAGAGTTCCTTCCGAAAGCAACAATATCAGTAAAGCGATTGGTGACCGTTCCATCCAACGCATGGGCCTCCTCAAAACAGTTCATCAACAATTCGGTGGATGTATGTTTAACTTTGTGGTGTGTCGTATTAATACGCGAACAACTAAAGGATAGCACTTCAGTACGACACTGATAGCTCTTATAGAGACGACGGTATAAGAAAGGACTAGGAGTGGGAAGGAATAGGCCATGGCCTCAATTAAGGTAACCCCCAGTATTCGAACCTACCAACTCCCTGGATTTCTTGTTTTTGTTTTCTAAATATTCTACAAAGGGACGATCCATTTTTTTCACAGTCATTAACAAAAACATAACAACGACGATTGACATAGTTCACGCTCAGCTTTGAATATAAATAAATACCAATACGCGAAAAAAAAAAGATTTTTTATGAGCACCTCGCTTGAATGAGTGAATCAAACAAGTGGTGTTAGTGATTACTGTTTTAAGAGCAAGTACAACTGGGCAACCATCCTCTATATAACACTAATCAGAGAGAAAAAATGGAAGGGATCCGACACTTCGAAAAATGACGGTATCGGATCGGACAAAGAAAGGCAAGGGCCACGAAGGGCATGAAGATGAAAGACTCCCTAGGCCTCGAATGCTCTAATACCGTCGAGGTAGGAAAAAACATGAGTTGACCAACGAAGGTCGGTTAGGTCAGATGAAAGAGTGAACCAATCAATGAGCGAGTTGGCCGTACTGTTAGGGGCGCGCAGTTGTGAGCTTGCATTTGGGAGACATTGGGTTCGAACCCCACTGTCGGCAGCCCTGAAGATGGTTTTCCGTGGTTTCCCATTTTCACACCAGACTGTATATTGATTAAGACCACTGTCGCTTGCTTCCTACTCCTAGCCCCATCGCATCCCATGGTCGCCATAAAACCTTTCTGTGTGTGTGCGCGACCTAAAGCCAATTGTAAAAGAAAAATAAATAAATAAATAAATAAATAAATAAATAAATAAATAAATAAATAAATAAATAAATAAATAAATAAATAAATCACGACTAATCTGCATATAGGCCAATTGCCCAGGTGGCAGATTCCTTGTCAGTTCCTTACGTAGGTTTTCCTCAAATGATTTCAAAGAATTTGGAAATGTATCGAGCATCTCCCTTGGTGAATTATTCCAATCGATAACTGCTCGTCTAAAAAACGAATATTTGGCCCAGTTTGCCCTCTTGAATTCCGAATTTATCTTTATTGTAGTCTTTCCTCTCTTTTAAAAACAACATTCAAAGTTACTCGTTTACTAATGTAATTCCACTGACTGCTCGTAACATACTGCGTAGTCGAGCAGCTGGTCTCCTTTCACCAAAGTCTTCTCTACTCAAATTTTGCGCTGTAGATTGACAGATAAATCTTCAAATAGCGGATCAGAACATGGGTTCAAGAAACAAGGAAAGGCGTATGTAAAACATAGGGATCAGTCTGAAAGAGATCCGAATGAGGGTTAAGGGATTTAAGGGGTTCCAAGAGAAACAAAGTACTAGTACCATCTGGCCAGAGGAAAGGAAGATAAACATCAGCGAGTGAATGGACGAATCCTTCAAGAAGAATAAAAAAGCACAGAGCAAAATAATTGTTTTTAGGGATCCATAGTAGGTTAAATAAATAAATAAATAAATAAATAAATAAATAAATAAATAAATAAAATCAAATTATATGTATATACACACTAGTACGTATCCCATTTCTTTTCACAATTCATTACTTGATGTTCAAACCCTGAAGCGTCTTAAACCGTGCCGTATTTACTGACATGTTTTAATATTAACCTCTAGACTCCCGACGTGAAAGTATCTAAAATGAGAATTGTAAACCATAACACATTCTTTTTATAAACGTATTTTCCTTGAAATGTACAAAGGCTCTGAACACTTAAACCGGGAATGATCGTGTTATTCTAAGAAGAAATGTCAGTAATTATATCATAGTTCGAGGAAGGTGAGATATGGTCCATTACCATGTGTAATATTGTGTTTCGTAACGCCAGAGGAGGAGACACTAGCCATTACTCCAGTTCCGTAAAACGAGTGCACTTTAGGATGGGTTCCTCCCCACACTGACCAAGTCCTTGTCAGTCAGCTATATAAGAGCTCCGGAGATCATCTCACAGCATCAGTCGGCAGCATGGCTCTCCTTCAGGTGAGTGCTACATCACATACTTCGCTACATTAAAAGGTCACTGTAAGAAACAAGTTAGAACTCATTGTGACGTGCGTACAGAAAAAAAGCTTTCTAAAACAGTGTAGGGAATTTTTAATATAAGAATATAATTTGAACAATATTTCGCAGCTATATTTCTACCCGGTAAAGCAGAGTTCTGCCTTGCATTAAGCTGAATTTCCATTTAAAAAATTATTAAATATTAGAAAATGACGAATGGTTGTGATTATTATTATTATTTAAGGAACAAAACACTATCCATACAGGAAAGGAAGCGAAATATTTTCCTTCAAATAATGAAGGTATCGGTTAAGGAAAAGGAAAGAAAAGTGATGACAGGTGACTTCATTCCCCTATAGTTAGAACTGAATCCCAACGAATAAGAATTCTAGTATTTCCATTACATCGCACCGAGATGTAGAGGTCTTATCGCGAAGATAGGGTATTAATTAATTCCTTTTTTCTTTCATTCTTTCTTCCTTATTCCGTTTATCCTCCATGGTTGGTTTTTCCGCCGAACTCAGCGAGGGATCCTACCTCTACTGCCTCAAGGGCAGTGTCCTGGAGAGTGAGATATTTGGTTTGGTATACAACGGAGAAAGAGAACCATTACGTCATCCAGGCTGCCTCACCTGCTATGCTGAACAGGGGCCTTCTGGGGAGATGGGAAGATCGGAAGGGATAGACAAGGAAGAGGGAAGGATGCGGCCGTGGCATCAAGTTAGGTACCATCCCAGCATTTGCCTGGATGAGAAGTGAAACCACAGAAAACCACTTTCAAGATCGATGAGATGGAAACCGAAACCCCTCTACTCAGTTGACCTCCGAAGACTAAGTTAACCCCGTTCTAGCCCCTCGTACCACTTTTAAATTTCGTGGCAGAACGGGGAATCGAACCCGGACCTCCGGGAGTGGCAGCTAATCACACTAACCACTACACCATACAGGTGGACTAATTAATTTAGTGTGGTTATAACTAGCAGAGTGCAGCCCTTGTAAGGCAGACCCTATGATGAGCGTGGGCGGCACCTGCCTTGTACGGGAAACACCCAATCCCCGAGCCAGGGAAATTAACAATTTAAGGTTAAAATCTCCGACCCAGCCGGGAATCGAATCCTGGGTCCACTGAACCGGAGCCAAGTGTGCCTTAATTAAGGCATAGCCCCAGCGTTTGTAAAATGTCCACCTTCGTAGCGCTGCGGCTAGCGCTATTAGCAGCCGTCCTTGGTGGCCCGGGTTGTAAGACGTTGGCACGTAACAATAATTGCCCGATCCACGGCGAAATGGTTACTATGCTGGCTTTTGGTCCGAAGAATCCACGGTTCGATTACCGGGTGGTTAATTTCTCTGCCTCTGGGATTAGGTGTTTGTGCAGTCCTCACCATTAGAATTCATCTCAGATAGAGCATCATTCTCACAAACACGTAAATCTCTTATAGGGAGTCAAATCGAAATACCACACCCCATATTATTATCAAAATATGTCAGCTTGTAGCAATGATGTAAAGGAGAGGGCGTATAGGTCTCTGGTAAGACCGCAGTAAGTGTATGGCTCCAGTGTATGGGACCTTCACCAGGACTACTTGATACAAGAACTGGTAAAAAAAATCAAAGGAAAGCAGCACGATTAGTTCTGGGTGATTTCCGACAAAAGAGTAGTGTTACTAAAATGTTGCAAACTTTGGGATGGGAAGACTTGAGAATAAGGAGACGAGATGCTCGACTATGTGGTATGTTTCGAGGTGTCAGTGGTGAGTTGCCGTGGAATGACGTAAGTAGAAGAATAAGCATGCGCAGAGCTTTTGAAAGTAGGAAAGATCATAATATGACGATATAGTTGGTATTCAAGAAGACAAATTGGGGCAATTATTCGCTTATAGCACGAGGTGTGAAATATTGGGATAAATTATCAAGGGAAATGTTCAATACATTTTCAAGTTCGTTGAAAATAATTAAGAAAAAGCTAGGTAAACAATTATAAATAAATGTACAGTAAATATTAGGTGAACAATTGATAGAGACCGCCCTAAATGCATATCATAGTTGTTTTTTTTTTTTTTTTTTTTGCTATTTGATTTACGTCGCACCGACACAGATAGGTCTTATGGCGACGATGGGATAGGAAAGGCCTAGGAATTGGAAGGAAGCGGCCGTGGCCTTAATTAAGGTACAGCCCCAGCATTTGCCTGGTGTGAAAATGGGAAACCACGGAAAACCATCTTCAGGGCTGCCGACAGTAGGGCTCGAACCCACGATCTCCCGGATGCAACCTCACAGCCGAGCGCCTCTACGCGCACGGCCAACTCGCCCGGTCATATCATTGATTGATTGATTGATTGATTGGATTGATTGATTTGCAATTCAACGTACCGATAAAAACGATATCCCCAATAAGGTGGTTAACAAAGCAGCCTCTAGCTTAACATAACCACGTGACCTCCAATATTAACTGAAACTGGACCCACAGGAGCCGGACTCGGTATGTCAAAATTCGTACACGTGCTCAAGTGGAAAACTATGTTCTAGGAAGCAGAGTACTCGAATCCTAGCTTTTCGAATAGCTTAACAGTGCTTTTAGAGCACATAACTGGATTTGCCTAGACTTGTGAGGACAAGGAAGGAGCTAATCCAGCCTTATAATTTGATACTAATGTTCAGCTGAGAACACAATGCCCAGTAGTACCTAGCTGGCAGCCCTTGGCGCTTTGTGGTTATAAGACGTCCATTTACTCTATTAGACTCGCAGAGAAATAAAATGTCAATGCATGCCACATGCTGTCATATGCTTCTGGATCAGTTTTATTTTTACACATGATTTTCATTAAACTACTGAAGATTTTCATGAAATTTTTTACGGTAAAGCAATTTGTTTTTCTGTACTGTGATGAATTTGACTTTTTTCCGCACTCTAAATTATTTAATTATTTTCCATACACTTGTATTTAAAAAGCGTCTCGGATTGGTTGAACTTCGGTTTGCTTACCAACAGCTTCTATGATTGTTTCAAATTTCCTCACGAGTATTCATTTTCTGAACGTCCGCCTAATGCTTATCATTTGTTCACGTATCGATTGTGTTGGTCACGGCCCTCTGGATCATGCATGTATTGGCTGACATTATTTATAATAAAAAACATCTGCATGTAAATTCGCCATAATATGGAATGAAGTACTACACAAAGTATCCACCTTACTCATTTCGAAATTCCGTCCCACCCTGCTGCTCGGACGTAAACACATCAAGCGAACCGTAAAAAAGAACTTTCCCTGACTGTTAGGTAAAATAACTGTAGATAAAAATAACATTCGATAGACTCCTTTCTTTGCCACAAGTAATTTAAATTTTAATAATAATCAGTACTGATAAAATGAATAAAACTGGAACACAAAGTATTGATTAAGAAAACATATTTTCTGAAGGAATACCTTAAGAGATTCTCGGGAATTTTGTTGATTTCACAAAATAATTCTACAAATATACAAATCATTCTAGTACTTACACAGCAGCCCGCTTTACTGCATTACAAACTGACATACATTTCAGCGTTCAGTCTGCAATCCTCTGCAAATTTACAAAACGCCTCCACAATTCTCTATTTGTAAATAGCGCTGTAACCTCTTTTACTCCTCAACTCTAATCTTAAAATCACTAAAAACCGAGTCTAACCTTCGTCGTCTTGTTCTTCCTCTAATTCTCTTAATCTCCATGACCCGAGTCCATTATTCACCTCACATAACTCCACCACAATAACTGATTTATGCGTAGCGCTTCGATCATCGAGTTCATCCCTAACTTAGCCATTCAGCATGACCTCCTGCCATTGTTTGTACTAGCGATCGTTCTTGCTACTTTCATATCGGTTACTCCTACTTTATGAATAAGATATCTTGTGTCCACCCAGCTTTCACACCCTTACAGAAATATCCTTCTGAAAACAGGCCGGTGTAAAGATTAATTTTGTCCGAGAGATTACTTCTTTCTTACAGAATACTGTTGATCGCAATTGCAAACTCACTGAATTAGCTTTGCAGAAGCCTAATTTAATCTCACTTACTATGCTACCATCCTGGGAGAATACGCATACTAAATACATCAAGTTAGCTTGATGCCTGTTGTTTAAAGGGGCCTAACATCTAGATCATCGACCCGACGTAAAGTTATATACTTGTTCTAGCGTAGAACCTCCATGACTCAGCTGAGGCAGGACAGGTTTTCTCCGGATACTCCAGTTTTCTCCGTCATATTTCATTCCAGCAACACTCATCAATATCACTTCATTTCATCTGTCATTAATTAATCACTGCCCTAGATGAGTGCGACAGGATTCGGCAGCCGGCACAATTCCTATCCTCACCGCTAGATGGGGGCTTCATTCATTCCATTCCTGACCCTCGAATGACTGGAAACAGGCTGTGGATTTTCATTTTCATTTTCACGTGCTCTAGTTTTGTATTACCAACCTGATATTCAATTATCTTAGACTAATGCATCTCTTGAAATGGCTTATGGCTTTTAGTGCCGGGAGTGCCCGAGGACATGTTCGGTTCGCCAGGTGCAGGTCTTATTATTTGACACCGACCTGCGCGTCGTGATAAAGATGGAATGATGATGAAGACGACACATACACCCAGCCGCCTTGCCAGCGAAATTAACCGACCTTGCCGGGAATCGAACCCGGCCCCCTGTGACCAAAGGCCAGCACGCTAATAATTTAGCCATGGAGCCGGACAATGAATCCCTTTATTGTCCGTGACGACGTTAGGGCTCGTGACCCTCCCTTATACCTAAACACATACATATTATTACTTATTAATGCCATACAAGTGATTTAAAAACTTAGTCATTAAAACCTAATTTTAGTATCATACTTACTGCACCTATTTTCAAATTCTAAGATATAAGATTACAGCATTTCACCACAATCTGCCATTAGGATCACGTCCTGCCATTAAGATCACGTCGTTAGCATAGGCCAAGCCAAACCAAATCCCTCCCATTTAAGACAAGAAACTAAAATTTTACAGAAAATAAAAATAATACTACAAACTATTTCACAAATGGTAATCAATGGATCTTAAACATACATACATTCCATAATTCGGTTTCATACGCATGTCTAGTTACACATTGGAGTTATTTTTGTGAGTGTGGGTTTTTAGCTGATAGTTCAACATCGTACTAACACCTCGGAGGTTGTCGGTAACAGAAGGATCGAAAAGGGCTACGACTGGGAAGGTAACGGTCATGATCTTAATTAAAACACAGTGCCATAATTTGACCTGAGTGAAAATGGGAAAGCACGGAGAAACACCTTCAGGACTTCCAGTGGTGGGATTCGAATCTACTACTCCCCGAATGCAACCTAACATCTACAAGGTTTTGTTACATTTAAATGAGGAAAAGGAATACCTCACTTTCCACTACATTGTCCGAAGCTTTTTGTATAAAGAAGTAGCTATAAGTGGCCTCTCTCTAATGGCACTGTCAGATTCAAAATATACTGTGTTCCAGGTTCTCATTGTCGTCGTTATGGTCGTCGCCGCCCAGGCAGGTTACTTGGGCTCACCGGCGCTCTCCTACTCAGCCAACCCCGCAGTGAGAGGACGTCTTGGTGCTCTTGGAGCAGCCTACAGAGCACCGTACAGTGGCGCAGCCCTCGCTGCCAACCCAGCTCTGAGATACGCCGCTCCTGGACTTGCCGCGCCTCTTGCTTTAGCCGCCAACCCTGCTCTTGCTGCTGGACTACCACTACCTGCTACAGCTGCTGCCCGTGTCGGTGCCTACAATGGACTACCTGCTCCAGCTGCTGCTCGTCTAGGAGCCTACGCCCCAGAACTTGCTGATCCTTACTACGACCCCAACCCTGAGTACAGCTTCAACTACAAGGTGGACGATGCTCTCACTGGAGACTCCAAGAGCCAGCAGGAGACTCGTGTAGGAGATGTCGTCAAGGGTAGCTACAGTGTTCTGGACCCTGACGGTGCTCTCCGCACTGTGGACTACACCGCTGATCCCGTCAACGGTTTCAATGCTGTGGTCAACCGTCAGGAAGGTGTCACTGCTCCCATACCTCCAGCAGCTGCTCTTGCCTACTCTGTTGGCAGTGTTGCCAATCCCCTGGCTCGACTAGGTGCTGCAGGCCGTGGTGTCTACGCGGCCCCTGATCCTGCCCTCAAGGCTGCCTACCATGCTAAATATGGATATTGAAACCAAAACACCCACCCCCAACCGACCTCCTTATAACGACCTCATGCCAGCTGTAAGATAGTGCCATAATAATACTCAACTCTAATTTATAATGTAAATATGTATATCTGTCGAATCACTTGCAATTTTTTAAGAAATAAACTATGAATATTGTATTTTGTCTTAATACTTGTCCTCTGTCTGTCCTCTTCAAAGGCAATTTTCAAGACTGGATATAAAAAAAACGAGGGCACTCGTAGAAATTAAAGCAAACATAATCCAGCAAGGAACTAAATGGTAACTGATTTGTTAGATTTTCAAAGAAATCGAGGAAGACGGGCAATTTTTTTCTGGTTCTAGGGTATACGAACGTTGTATCTCATCACTTCGTCCTGCAAATGTTCACCTGAACTATAGAGGTGCTGGTGGTAGTGATTATTGTTTTAAGAGGAAGTACAACTGGGCAATCATCCTCTATTAACACTAATCAGAGAGAAAAAATGGAAGGGATCCGGCACTTCGAAAAATGAAGGTATCTGCTAAAGAAAATATCTAATAGCGTTGGGATCGGAAAAGAACAATTGTTGACCAAGGGAGGTCGGACAGGGTATGTGAAAGTGAGGAGCCCAGTCCAATTTCAAGCAATGCCAGTACTCAGCTAAGGGGCCCGTTGTCGCCATCCCACGCTCCAAAGTTCAGAGCTCCTGGGGCCCCTATTAGTCGTCTCTTACGGCAGAAAGAGGATACTACCTCCACCCATTTTTTTTTGCTAGGGGCTTTACGTCGCACCGACACATATAGGTCTTATGGCGACGATGGGATAGGAAAGGCCTAGGAGTTGGAAGGAAGCGGCCGTGGCCTTAATTAAGGTACAGACCCAGCATTTGCCTGGCTTGAAAATGGGGAAAACACGGAAAATCATCTTCAGGGCTGCCGATAGTGGGATTCGAACCTACTATCTCCCGGATGCAAGCTCACAGCCACGCGCCTCTACGCGCACGGCCAACTCGCCCGGTGCCTCCACCCATAGGGGGATGAAGTACAGAATCATAATATCTTACTCATCCCATATCATCACTCCTGAAACCAAAACACCCTCCGTGACGGAACATCCCCTAAGGTCTTTGGCCTACCAAAAAGCCGAGTGGGACCGATGCACTGTGCAAAGGAACTCTGCGCCTCAGTTTGCACGCGTGAGATTTTGGGGGTTTTAGAGGCCCTGTTCTAGAGTATGATGAGATGAGGCCGTATGCATATATCAGTCGTGGCCATCTGTCAGTACCTCACATCACCGTGATTAATAAGCCACATGTGTGATGTATAATTTGTGAATATCTAAAGCCATACGACGCTAAAACTAGGAAGAAATAGGCATTCACTTTATATTAAATGCAAGGCACTTTCATTCTAGTGATTACCGGCATGCTACTACTTCAATTATAAAAGAACTCATACCTAAGCCTGTCTTCGAATCTTGTTCTTTTCAGACCCCGACGCTATTAGGATTGTGAGGACTAGGGAGTCTTTTATTTTCACGCCTTTCGTGGCCCTTCTCTTTCTTTGGCCGGTACCATTCTTCGATGTGTCGGATCCCTTCCATTTTTCTTTCTGATTAGTGTTATATAGAGGATGGTTACCTAGTTGTAATTCCTCTTAAAACGGTAATCAAAACCACTACCTATATATGTGGGGGGGGGGCTTTTTCCTCATTCATAGTCACAAGATCCACTAACTACGTACCATAGTAACGCGTTAACATTGTTGGCGGAAACAATGAATACCGTATCTCTGGAAACATACAATTAATTTTCATGAAATATTTATGATGTTTAGTGCATTTCCGGAGGAATTGATGGCTTAACTTGTTAAGTTATATCTTAATTATTCCTTCCCTAAATAGTTTCTTTCCTGCGGGGTTACAACAAGTACCTTCGAGATATTATTATCTCTGAAAACATCCATGGTATTGGTCTCGTTATATGTGGGGAGTGATCTGATCTAAGATAATTATTTCCCACAACTGAACTACATTTAAAAATATATATTTTACTTTTATGAGTGGAAACTTTTCATCTGTTTTTGTTCAGATTGTTGCACAACTTCGAAAGAAGTGAACATTTCGTGTTAAAGCAGCTGACACTTCTGGAGGAAAGTAACCTCTTAAACGTTGGGGAATACGGGGTGTTGTAAAACAAATAGGGTATTTAAACTTGCAGCATCAACTTCAAAAATCCAAAGAAAAAACTTCTAGTGATACAGACACAAAAATTGTGATGATTAAAGGAGAAGCAATACCACCCTGAAAGTTTACAAGTGAGAATTGCTTTTCGCTACGTTTCGAACTTAACTTCGGTTATCTCACCTGTAATTTCTTAAGAAAAGGTGCTACAGCCATAGAGGGCACTAAGTAAATAGGACTGTAACAAGTGACCAAACCCTTTGCATGAATAAGTGACAACAAGTGTTATTTCCATAATCGAACTACATGGTTCAAAATGTATTACAGGTCTTCATTGTCACCGTTATCGTCACCACCGCCCAGGCTGGTTACATGGGCTCACAGGCGATGTCCTACTCAACCAACCGCTCTCTAAGAGGACGTCTTGGTGCTCTTGGAACAGCCCACAGAGAAAACTATAATGCTGCAGCCCTAGCTCCCAACCCACCTCTGCGGTACGCCACTGCTGGCCTTGCTACTCCCCTGGCCGCCCCTTTAACTTCAGCCGCCAACCCTGCTCTGGCTCCACGTCTACCACACCCTGCTGAATCTGCACCCCGTCTCGGATCGTATGACCCAGAAGTTGCTGATGCTTACTATGACTCCAATCCCGAGTACAGCTTCAACTACAAGGCGGACGATGCTCTCACTGGGGACTCCAAGAGGGTGCACGAGAATCGCGCAGGAGATGCCGTCAAGGGTAGCTACAACCAAGTGGACTCTGACGGTCCTCTACGCGCTCCAGACTACGCCAGGAGTGACCACGTCAACATCCGACACGAAGGTGGAACTGCCCCCATACACCCAGCAGCTGCTCCCGCCTATTCTGCTGGCACTGCTCGACTAGGCGCAGGAACACGTGGTCTCTACAGAGCTCATGATCCAGCCCTCAAGTCTTCCTACCACGAAAAATACAGATATTGAGACGTACCCCACCGATCTCCTTATAAGGACCTATAAGACTGTGCCAGAATAATACTCAACCCTCATTTATAACGCACATATGTATATGCTTCGCATACTTTGCAAGATATATTTATAAAAAATAAATTGTATACGCTGTATAGTGTCTTAATCGATGATGACAAAGATGATGTCTGTTGTTTAAAGGGGCCAAACAGGTAGGACATCGGCCACTAATGGTATGAGATGCAACGAAATGGAACTTCAAAATGTATCCACTGACTAAAATATAAAACGAATCTTCTTCTTTTCTACAGATTTTACCACACCCTGTGGAGTCGCGGTTGCGAACTGTCTCTCACAAATGGATTTAGCCCTGTTGTACGGCCGGATGCCCTTCCTGACGCCACCTCTATGTGGAGGGATGTAATCACTATTGCGTTTTCCTGTGGTGGTAGGTAGTTTGATTTGTTGTGTGAATACGGAATCCCGTGCCTGTCGTAAGAGGGGACTAAAAGGGGCCTCAAGGGCTTTGAACTTTGTGGCCCTTAGTTGAGTCCTGGCATTGCTTTCACTTACTTATGCCAGGTTCCTCACTTTCATCCATCCCATCCGATTTCCCTAGGTCAACTCTTATGTGTTTCCGAATACGACGCTATTTGGTTTCCGAGGGCTAGCGAGTCTTTTATTTTCACGCCCTTCGAGGCCCTTGTCTTTCTTTGGCCGATACCTTCATTTGTCGAAATATCGGATCCCTTCTACATTTTCCCTCTGATTAGTGTTATATAGAGGATTGTTACCTAGTTGAATTTCCTCTTAAAACAATAATCACCACCACCACTTCCTCATATAATGTTACTACTAACAGGTAACGCAGACGCATTCTGAATACCGCCACATTCCAGCGCAGTGTAAGACAACTTTTCTCTCATGGACATTAGTCCGCCCGCTTCCCCTCCTCGATGGGATACACACGATGGTACTGACCAGAGGCAATGTCCAGACCCGTGGTGTTTCGCACAAAAGGGTACTACTCCGAGGTAACATAGATCCAGAGTGTTCCTCACATGGTGGTACTGTTCGCAAGTAATGTCGACCCCCTGACGTTATGGTACAAATCACAAGTATTTGATCATCCCTTGGTCGCCCCTTTGAATCGTCTCCTACGACAGGCAGGTGATACCGTGGGAGTATTCTTCGCCTGCGTCCCCCAGTCGTTGGACTGATTGCAGTGCGTTTTGACCCCTTGAACTAAGCGTCGTCATCTTATCTTAAAGCCTACTGAAGAGGTAAATGGGTTATCTTCTTGACTTTGTCTGTCCACCTGCTTCGCGGGTCTCCTCCTCGATCTCATGCCCTCCAGGTTGTCTCCATCACTTTAGACAATACAGCCGAACTTCCATAACAAGAAATTTCGATATCTTGAAAGGATTTACGTTTCATTCGAATCTTTTTGACAGTTGCTTTACGTCGCACCGACAGACAGGTCTTATGGCGACGATGGGACAGGGAAGGGCTAGGAGTGGGAAGGAAGCGGTCGTGGCCTTAATTAAGGTACAGCCCCAGCGTTTGCCTGGTGTGAAAATGGGAAACCACGGAAAACCATCTTCAGGGCTGCCGACAGTGGGGTTCGAACCTACTATCCCCCGAATACTGGATACTGACCGCACTTAAGCGACTGCAGCTATCGAGCTCGGTGTTGGCGGAATCCTTTATGTATTACGTGTTGTATATTTTTCTATAACTCGAGGTTCAATTACTATACATTTTATATACTTCGAAGGATATTTTGAGCATAGATGTAAAATGTGTTTCATTAACTAGAAATAATGAAGCACATTGCGCTTATAGATTTGCAAATGACAGTAATTGTGGCCAGAGTCCGACTCGTTGGCTGAGTGGTCAGCGTACTGGCCTTCGGTTCAGAGGGTCCCGGGTTCGATTCCCGGCCGGGTCGGGGATTTTAATCGCTTCTGATTAATTCTTCTGGCTCGGGGACTGGGTGTATATGTCCGTCCCAACACTCTCCTCATCATATTCAGACAACATACTACACTACCAACCACCACAGAAACACGCAATAGTGCTTACATCCCTCCATAGAGGGTTGGCGTCAGGAAGGGCATCCGGCCGTAAAACAGGGCCAAATCCACATGTGCGACTCAGTTCGCACCCGCGACCCCACAGGTGTGGGAAAAGCGGCAGGAAAAGAAGAAGAAGAAGTAATTGTGGCCAGACTCCCAGAAAGAGTTGTCCAAGATGCTGAATGTATTGTCAGTTGTAGACATTTTCTTGCTACCTGATTATCATCTTTCTCATCACCATCGTCATCCGCGTCCGTACCGTAATGTTCAGTGTACCTGGCGGTACACCTCCACGCCGCTAATTCAAACTTTGCGCCAGTTGAAACTCCTCTACTGGAGGAAGCCTGAACTTTAACTACCGTGTTAATTCTCAAGTTTCTCAGAAGATGTGCCTACTTGTAAATTTTGAAGTGTTCTGAACTGTGTTGTTTTCGATGTATTTTTGTTTTCCCTGTAGCAAGAAGTGTGAACATTCACTTCTAGATGGCACCTCTTAAGAACTACAATTGTGCACTCTAGTGCGAAGTGTAGGAACCTTTTTTTTAAAAAGAAATTTAGTATTTATAAGTTGGTTCCTTATTAAATTTCTTTCTGCCATTGTTTAAGTTGGCAATGTTAACCCTTTCTTTCCGGCAGTTTTGAAATAGGCCAATCGCAAATTTCTGTAATTAATTTCCCACCAATCCTGGTTTTCTTCTTCAGTTTTGACATGTAATCTTTTGGCCGTCCAATAAAAAGCTTGTGGGCGGGTGTTCTTATTCTTGAAAGGTCTCGGATGTTCCACGAGGGTATATAAACTGCTGATTTTCGGGTCTCCGGGCCACTTCAGTAATATCTATCATAGTGTAAATTATGTAGCAGGGGGCGGGAAGCGCCTCTTTCGTCGGACAGCAGTTCTTCAATAAGGTAATGGCCTTTTAATAACTTATTTTCTTGCTAGCTCAGCAGTCTAACTCTCGGGGCAGGTTCAAAGCCTTTACGATGTAACTTTCCTCTAACATGTAAAAGACACTTGGTAAAAATTCTATCTCTTTAAACTACATATTGGGATAGGGAGTGCTTAACCCTCTCGAGCTCCCACTCCTATTGCTTTGAGGTGAACTTATTTTCACAACCGTTTCTTCCCTTCCTAATGCAATATATATATTTTTTTAATATAAGTCACCTCTGTAGTATGGGATTAGCCCTTGCATAAGCGGCCTAGAGCCAAATAGTTTTTAATAAAGTATATTCGGAGTGCAAGTTACGCCTCCACTCAAGTTTGTATTTTGAGGCCATGTAATTGTCCTGTTTCTTTGGTGAATAGGCCTCAGTAGGTTGGGTATTTTTACCCCTGTGTCTATGTCCCTGGAGGACAGCTTGAAGATGGAATTTGGTGTGACCTTTGATAGGCTGAAACTTTGAGAGCGGATTGCTCTTCCCAAAAAATTTGTTTCTGCGTGTCTCGAGGAGGCTTTACTGTGTAATTGGGAGAAAGAGCTCCTGGGCATGATTGGGGTCTTCTGCCCCCTTGTTGAATCTTGTATATGGGTAAAGTTGGGCTTATAGCTCAAGAATTGTGTGTCTGGCTCTCGGAGCCCAAATCCTGTAACCACTGTAATTGTACATTCTCGATTTGTTGCTAGGCTACTAAGTACCTGTTATATTTGTTATTTCTTGATCTTGAAAAGAAAATATAACCTTGTTAAATTTTAAATTAACTTTAATTTCGTAGATTGAGACCTATTCATCCCAGCACCTCCTTTCACCTCTGCGGATCCACCAAACCACGGTAACATTTAGCATTATTAGTTGCGGCCTCGGGGGCCCGGGTTCGATTCCCGGTACTGGTAGATATGTAAGAATGGCAGAAAGGCTGGTATGTAGTTAAAATGGTGCACCTTCATGGGGGGAAGGTGCCTGAAGTACTCGAGATTTTGTCCAGCCTTATGGATAAATGGTTAGCATGCTGGCCTTTAGACCATGGGTCACGGGTTCGATTCCAGGACAGATCGGGGATTTTAATCTTTATTCGTCAATTCAAATGGGGTTGGGGTGTGTGTGCCATTTTCAGCATTAGAATCTATCATAGGTAGTGCCCTATCTTCACTGACGAGCAGGTCACCTATACCGCGTCAACTCGAAACACGTGCAGCAGTCCTCTTCCGAGACAACACGCCATTATTATTATTATTATTATTATTATTATTATTATTATTATTATTATTATTATTATTATTATTATTATTATTGTTCCGATGTATCTGTGGGTCAGCAGAAGTGAAAGAAGGTGCGGGCTGGAATGGGTCTAACTACAAGTCCGAAGGATGAATTAAAATTTAAATTAAGGTTACATTTTCAATAGACAGCAAGATTTAACAAATTTTCACTAGGTGAAATAACAATGAAAATTCAGGTACAATAATAATTTTACAAGCGAAAACATAAGTTAAGGGGCCTTTACAAATCCTGGGCTTCGAGGCCCAATTTCACAATCCTTGAGCTCTCAGCTCACAACCACGAATTACCAAAGGACAGAAAACCCCTAATTCCATGGAGCACTTGTTCCCACCTAGTAATGTCAAGCCTCCTAGAGGCACCTTTCAAAATACCAGAAAGAGCTGACCGGCTCTCAATCTTTCAAACCTATTAAAGGCAATACCAGACTTTACAGTAACTTGCCATCGAGGCACAACTTATAAGAATTAAACAGGGGTATCTCGTACCCAGCCTACAGGGCCTGAAAGGAAATAATAGGTTAATCAAATGGCCCAAAATACCAATATGAATGGAGGCGTTGCTTGCGCTCCTACATGAAACCTTATAAAACCTAAGTGGCACTAGGCCGATGATACAGGGGCTATTCCCACACTAGGGAGATGACTCGTATAAGAAAATTTTAAGACATTAAGAGTAGAAAATCGGTTATGAAAACGTAGTCACCTCAAGTCAAAATGAAGGGGAGCTCGAGAGGATAAAGCACTTTCTATCCCCGATTTAAAGTTAAAGTAATAAGAAACTTTTACATAAGCCGGCACTAAGATACATTTTTCGAAAGGTAGGTTACATTGAAAAGGTTTCGGACCTTACCCGAGGGCTAAACTGCTGAGCTAGCAAGAAATAAAGATGTTAAAAGGCCATTACCTTGTAGAAGAGCTGCTGGCGGATGAAAGAGGCGCTTCCCGCCTCATGCTATACTTCCATACACTAAGCAAGATGCTGTACGAGTGGCAGAGAGCCAGGAAAATCAGCAGTTTTTATACTCTCGGGGAAGATTCGAGACCTTTCATGAATGATTAAGACACACCCACAGTCGTTTATTGGGTAGCTTACAGTTACACATCCACATTGGAAAAGAAAGACGCCATTGGCTAAAAGTTAATGACAGAAATTTACGACTGGCTAATTTCAAAACTGGCGGAAAGAAATATTAATATTGCCAACCCACAAATGAAAGAACAACATTTAGTAAAGAACAAACTTATGAATACAAAATATCTTCAAGAAAAGTCCCTTCACTTGGCACCAGGGTGCATGATCATAGTTTTTGGTAGAGACATCTGTGAGAGAATGTCCACACTTCTTGATAATTAGTAAACAAAAACAATTCGAAATTAACTCAGTGACATCTTCAGATAAACGGTTGAATTAATTCGGTGCGGCGTACCAACCGGTACAATTATTATTATTGTTGTTGTTCTTGTACCGGGAGGTACACCTCAACCCCATACATTTAAATGAAGCGCCTTGAAGAACGCTGTCTATTATATAAAACTTAAAACATCTAGTACAAGAAGTTGGGATGTTGATCAAAAGATGTCTTTACTAAAAGATGGAGTAATGTGTTATTTTAAAGTTTCCTAAACTGACTGGATTTCTTTGTTTTGTTTTGGTGTATCACAAGTTGCAACAACTATTTCAAGAAATTTGGACTTTTCTCCATAGATGTCTCTATGAAAGAACTGAGGTCATGCACTCTGGTGCAAAGTGAAACAACTGAATTGAATTTTCTTATTTTTGGTACTTCAAGGTTTGCAACACTTGTTATTCATCTCGCCAACATGGGATTCTAACCAATCATAAACTTTCTGTATTTATTTTTCAGCTAATCATAAGAGGGTGTGTCCGGATTTAGTCCAGAGCCTTCTCGAAGCCTCCTCTCGAGTAGAAAAGCTAACGCCTTTTCAAGTTAACTTGTCTTATTGAGCGCCGAATTACTGAGCGTGTATTAAGAGAGAAGACGGGGGTCCTCATTCTTTGGCAGGCAGAACATCAGCCCAGGTAATGGCCACCAGTTTTCTATCTCTGTGGTTATCTCCGCAAGCTGAACTCGAGGGGAAGGTTCCAATCTTTAACTATGTAACCGTCAATTCCTAAAATGTAAACTTTCTTCTTTCTCATGCAAACTTTCATGTAAAGACTACAGCTGTAAATCGGGGATAGAGAGTGTGTTACCCTCTCGAATTCCCCTTCAATTCATGTTGAGGTGACTATGATCTTGTAAATGTTTTTCTTCTGTAAATCATAAATTAATTTGTCTTTCTAGCACCTCTGTAGTGTGGGATTAGCCTCTGCATCGTCGGGCTGCAAGCCCAAGTAGGGTTTTTACCTTGGTTTTCTAGGAGCGCAAGTGTATGCCTCCATACATTTTTGAGTTTGGGTCAGTAACTTAACCTGTTGTTTTTCTCGAAGGCCCAGTAGAATGGGTACTAGATACCCCTGTGTAAACTAAAATTCATATCGTATTGTAAAGTGCATATTGTGCCTAGAGAGGCCTAAAGGTGTAATTGTATTGAGCAGAGACGCACTTTTCCGTTCTGTAATAGTTAATGGTTGCCTTGAGTAGGCCGTAAGAGTCCGGGAGCGCTGTCACATTGGTAGAATTTGTAGAACATGTAAGCTTTTTTGTGGTTAGGTAATTGATATTTGTGTACTATTGAGTGGTGCCTTTGGTAGGCCGTAAATTGTAACCGTTGGAGCAAAGTGGTCTTGAAAATTGTGTTTCGGGAGATATCTCTCCTTATATATCTAACTAAACACAACATTAATTGTGATGTTGGGACCTTGTAAATTAGGAGCTTGAAGCTCAAAATTTTAAAATACCAATTCTTGGTTTCTCTATTTTTGTACCAACTACCTATGTACCTGAAAGCTTGTTAGTTGTTGAAATTTAAGATTGGAAAAAAATATAACCTTTATTTTAAAAATTTAAATTCGTTTTGACTATCGTAGATAGACCCATTCCATCCCGCACCTTCTTTCACCTCTGTGATCCAAGAAAACACGCTAACAATTATTATTATTATTATTATTATTATTATTATTATTATTATTATTATTATTATTATTTTGATTCGTTGTGCCCAACTGTGGAGTGCGTTTGAACTTATTTTGCACAATGTTTCTTCTTCCTTTCTTCCCAATATCTCTTCATTTTTTCACTGTGTTCCTTTCTGCGTGTTTCTGTCCAGCCTGTATTTTTTCTTGTTGGTTTCTCTGCAAATTTATGTTTGTTTACTAAGCTTCTAAATTTCACTCTATCTTGAATGGTTTCGTCCTCAATACCCATTTCTTGTAGATATTCATGAATTTCTGCTAACCAATTGTTGCGGATTTTCAGGGTTAGAGCTAGATTTAGAATTTTCTTTGTCATCCTGTTGTTATCCATTCTGTGTAGGTGTCCGTAGAATTTTAGACGTCTCTTTCTGATGGTATCTGTGATTTTTTCTGTGAATTGAAAAAATTCGTGTGGTTTCTTTTTCATCCAAATTCTAATTTTCGAACTTTGGTCCTAGGATTTTTCTGAGAATTTTCCTCTCTTGTTTCTCAATGCTTTTCATTTGTGACCTGCCGCCAATGATCAGTGTTTCAGATGCATAAAGTGCCTCTGGTTTGATGACTGCATTATAGTGTCGTAATTTTGCATTTTTTGATATACATCTTATTATTATTATTATTATTATTATTATTATTATTATTATTATTATTATTATTATTATTATTATTATTGTTATTATTATTCAATTTTCGTTTCGGCCGTCTATGGACCACTTTGACAATCTTTGTAGTCTCTGCCTTCACTCTCTGCCACTTTCATCCTTTCTCCTACTGCCTTTTTCTGCTCTTCCGTATGAGGCCCGCTCACACTTATCGGAAGGGAGACGCGGAGAGAGAGGAAATTCCGAGAAGAATTATTTCTCCTGTGTGCGTTCATACCTATCGGAAGCGCGCCTCGTCATTTCGACAGCTGATCGTCAAAACTTGCCTTGCTGTTGTGCGTGAAGCGTTGGTCCAGCCGAACGCAACTAACGAATCACGTGCTATCTCTTACCTCTCTTCGTAATGAAATGGCGTGCCGGGATGTGTGCGAGCACTTCGGCTTGCCAAGAGCAGGTCTTTTTATTTGATGCCCGTAGGCGACCAGTGTGTTGTGATGAGGATGAAATGATGATGAAGACAACACATGCACCTAGCCCCTGTGCCAGCGAAATCAACCAATGATGGTTAAAATTCCCGACCCTGCCGGGAATCAAACCCGGGACCCTTGTGACCAAAGGCCAGCACGCTAACCATTTAGCCACGGAGCCGAACACTCTGTTGGTTGAAGATGCTAAAAGGAAAGAACAAAGGATGGCATTAATTTATCTAGAAATTTAAATAGTGAATTTTCTAATTTGCTTCAACCGTTGTTACGCCCTCAAGATAAATTCAAAGTGAATTTTCGGATGTGCATTGTGAAATTTCAATTTTTAATTCAATGGTATTGCTATAAAATTTATGGAATTGATATTATGGACAAGTATACTTTTCAAATAAATTAATAACTTTTTCGCAGTCCATTTTCAACACAGCCCAGAGGACACAAATACTATGTACGATATGGGCTCTACGCGATTGCAAAACACCCGAATACTATATGAACGTTACCAAAATAAAATTCCGGCGGGACAAGCGGAAGAAATAATCTTGCCAAGCAACTTCTTCGTTTCCTCTCCACTATGTGTAAATATGAGCCATCATCACACCTATTAGGCAGCGAAAGTATATTTTTCTGCCTTCGCGCCGCGTCTCGCTTCCGATAGGTGTGAGCGGACCTTAGGACCTCCCTTTTTCCTCACTAACGTTTCCCCAGTCTCCTGAAAGCCCCGAATTTTTTTGACGAGTTGTCTAAACTGATTTCTGTCCATGATATAATCTTCTCGAACCACCATCTCAGTCAAGTCCAACCTCACTTCTCGAAATCTTTCCAGCTCTGGTTCCTCTTCCTGAAGAATTAAAAAGATTCTGTTCGTTAGTCTGTTACAGTCCATCCTCAACAAGTGTCCACAGAACTGTAATCTTCTCTTCCTCATCAGTAAAGGACGGATGCTTATGCAGTAAGAGGTTAGATTGCAAACTAATTTGGTTATAGGAAGTGCCGGCCACCCGCTCTTCCATAATGTAGCAAGAGTAACATGAATTATAGGGGTTCTGATGAGCCGTACCCCTCATGTTTATGCAAACACCATAGCATAATCGTTGTGAAGGTAGACTATACTCGCTACTTGCTTCAGTAAGTTTGCAATCTAACCTATTAATGCATAAAAATCCGGGCTCTACTCATCAGTTCAACCACTCCTTTAGATTTCAGTCTCCTTTCCCATTTTTTAAACATTTTGGCCCACAATTTTTTTAGAATTTTTCTTTCTCTCTTCCGGATATCTTTAAGTCCACCTTTTCCAATCATGTCCAATATTTCGGCTGCATACAAGCACACAGATTTAACAACGGTGTCAAGATGCCTCAGTTTAGCCCCCATAAAACGTTTTTGCTGTATGTGTTCCTTGTCAGTTAATGCCATTTCCATTTTTCTAGACCGCTCCTTAATGGCATTATTATTATTATTATTATTATTATTATTATTATTATTATTGTTACGGAGTTACCCGTGGAGCAGAACAGGTGAAAGAAGGTGCCGGGATGAATGGGTCTAACTACAATGTCAAGAAAAGAATTTAAAAACTTAAACTGAAGGTTACATTTTCAAAAAACAACAAACTTAACAACTTTTCACTTAGTGAGATAACAATGACATTTCATGTCCAAGATGGCAATTAGAAACACGACTTAGAAAAATCCAAGATTTCAGAACTTTAACACTCTTGGGCTACAAGCCCCTAGTTGTACAATTTTTTAGCTCCCAGGTCAAATTTTACAGACGGGCATAAATTTGTTCAAAGGACAGAAATCCCCTAAAACATGGAGCACTTGCTCCAGCAATTACAATATCAGGCCTCCCAGAGGCACTTTTACGACACTTGAAAAAAGAGCTAACGTGCTCTCAGTTCTCAAGCCTACTCAAGGCAACACCAAAAATATCTTACACCTTTTGGCCGTCCATGGCCCAACTTACAAATTGAAACAGGGGTATCTCGTACCCAACCTATAGGGGCTTCGTGTAAAAAGGAATACCAGTTAAATAAATGGCCCGAACACAAAATGAAAGGAGGCGAATGCTTGCACTCCTAGATATGAACACATAAAACCTAAAGGGCACTAGGCCGATGAAAGAGGGGCTATTCCCAAACTATGGAGGTGACTCATATAAGAATAAATTAGAACGTTACGGAAAGGAAGAAAACCCGTTACAAAACGTAGTCACCTCAAGCCAATATGAAGGGGAACTCGAAAGGGTACATCACTCTCTATCCCCGATTTACAGTTAAAGATTTTTATGAAGTTTTTACATTAGCCGGTAGAAAGTTACATTTTTAGGAAAACTAGGTTACTTAGTTAATGATTCGGACCTTTCCCTCAGGTTAAACTGCGGAGCTAGCAAGAAATAAAGATTTTATGTGGCCATTACCTTATCGGTGTACTGCTGCCTGATGAAAGAAGCGCCGCCCGCCTCCTGCTTTGACACACACACACTTAGTAAGCTGACGATCAATTGGCCAAGAGACGTGAAAATCCGCAGTTTATAAACCCTCGGGGAAAGTTCGAGATCATTCCAGATTAAACTAGCCACACCCTCTCGTTTTTATTGGGTGATTTAAAAGTCACACACAAAATCGAAGAAGACGACTGTGATTGGTAGAGAATTAATTACAGAAATTCTTGATTGGTAGGATTGGTTGGAAAGAAAAGATCAATATTGCCAACCCAAAAAAATGAACATCAATTAGTAAAAAAAACATATGAATACCAAACTTCTTTAAATCAAAAGTTCTTTCACTTCGCACGAGGGTGCATGATCATTGTTTTTTAGCAGTGACATCTATGGAAGAATGTCCAAACTTCTTGATGAATGGTTAACAAAACAAGTAGAAATTCACACAGTACAGGAAACTTCAAAGTAACAAAATTCCATCAGATATTAGTGGTGACATCTTGTGAGTAAATTTTTTTAAGTAGGTCTAGTTTCAAGTTCACGGTTTCTCCAGCAGAGGAGTTCTTTTAGGCGTAAGATTTAAATGCGCGGTACAATTATTATTGTCGTCGTCCATCACTTCATTATTATCATTATCAGTATTGGTATTCTGTTAGGTTAATAGTAGTAAATAGCTTTTATTTCTTAGTATTATTGTAGTTCGCCTCTGTGGTGTAGTTGTTAGTGTGATTAGCTACCACAATCGGAGGTCCGGGTTCGACTCCCGACTCTGCCACGGAATTTGAAAAGTGGTACGAGGGCTGGAACGGGGACCACTCAGCCTTGGGAGGTCAACTGAGTAGAGGTGGGTTCGATTCCCACCTCAGCCATCCTCGAAGTGGTTTTTCGTGGTTTCCCCACTTCTTCTCCAGACAAATGCCGGGATGGTACCTAACGTAAGGCCACGGCCCCTTCCTTCTCTCATCCTTGTATATCCCTTCCAATTTTCCCATCTCCCTACAAGGCCCCTGTTCAGCATAGCAGGTGAGGGCGCCTGGGCCAGGTACTGGTCATTCACCCCAGTTGTATCCTCCGACCAAATATCTCACGCTCCAGGACACTGCCCGTGAGGCGGTAGAGGTGGGATCCCTCGTTGAGTCAGAGGCAAAAACCGACCCCGAAGGGTAAACGGATGAAGAAGAAGAAGAAATATTACTGCATACATGATATCTCATATTCTGGTTAAATGGAAGAGAGGGCCAAGTGGCCATAATCTTGCCAAAAAATATATATATCTAATCTTTGCTGGTGTCCCCAATGTCTTGTACACTTCTCCTTTAAGCCTGGCTGGCACCCTTATATCATAGAGTTGCCTCCTTCCAGCTTATAGTCTACCCGTATTCTGCTACTGGGTTCCGGTTCTAGATTTTCATTTGCGAACAAGCACCATCACGTAGAAATTTACTGAACATTTACTTACAGTATATTTTACTCACAAAAGTGGAGAGAGATTCAGAAGAAGCGGTCATCATACATAGACTATAAATTATCGCATGGCCTCCTTCTTCTTCCCGGATTTCTTTCCAGCTGATTGGAGCAGGCGATTAATGTATATTTGTCCCAGTTTTATGACTGGATGCCCATCCTGATGCCGATACCATGTGCATGGATATGCGATGTTCACTATTGGTGGTTTTAAATATGGTGTTACATAAAGACAAGTGAATTAGAACGAACACAAGCAACTTATTCCGGAACCAGAGGAATTAAACATAATCAGATAAAATATTTGGCCCAGCCGGGACTCGAACCCACAGCCATATGAACCGAAGGCTAGTAACCTTATCATTTAGCCAAGGAGAAATCCCATGGAACAACAGCCCCGAAGGGCCATGGACCACCAAGCGACCACGGCTGAGTCGATTACGAGGTGTCATGCGGTCAGCACGACGAATCTCTCGGCCGTTATTCTTGACAATGTAGACCAGCACCGCTCTCTCGCCGTCAGATAGCTCCTCGATTGTCCTCAGGTACGCTGAATAGACTGCGAACCACTCGTAAAGAAAAATCTCTGACCTCTCCGGGAATCGAACGCGGGGCTTTCCGATAGGAGGCAGGCACTCTACCACTACAAGGGACAGAGGCATGAACCTTACATGACTCTCGTCTTTAATTTTGGAGAAATCATATTTTCTGTAGTAACACCATGATGACTGTCCTGAGTGTCACTGCACTTTACATAGTCTGGAATAAGTAACTTGTTTTACGTCGAACCGACAAAGAGAGTTCTTAATGGCGACGATTGCACAGGAAAGGTCTTAATTAAGGTACAGCCCCAGCACTTGACTTGTGTGAAAATGGGAAACTACAGAAAATCACCTTCAGGGCTACCAACGTAGAGTTCGAAACCACTATCTTCCGAATACCGGATACTAGCCGATCTTAAGCGACTGCAGCTATCGGGCTCGGTCAAATATATTCCAAATACTACTACTACTACTACTAATACTAATAATAATAATAATAATAATAATTAGACCCCGGATTTCCATGCACTAGCAAAATCTCAAAATATGCATGCATTCATGCACTATCATATAGCAAAACATGCACGATAAACTGGAAATATGCACAATCAAAATTCACTTCCTTTTGAAACGTTTGTACAACAACTAATTTCTCCAAATTGCCTTGATTTAAGTTCATCCGTTTATCTGTCAGCACATCCTTAAGCACAGAAGTTCTACGTCACAAGAAGTGACAGTGCATAGTTAATTGAAGACATTTGGGACAAAGTGAGGTCATATTGTACGTCTTTTGCATTTTCACTACATTACGTCGTATATAAGCTTGACGAATCAAAATCAAGATTTGAACGGATCACTTTTTTCAACTTATATCTAGCTGCCGCAGGTATGAAGGCAGACACATTTGAATCTCCTCAATAACAGGCACTGATTGCCTGCTGCGATAACAAAGTGGCGAGTGAGAGTTCCCGGTAGGAAAATCCAGGATAACAACGGAAGAGGGTTCAGTGCAAAATCAACTGCTAGCTCAGTAACGCGACATCACAGAAATGCGATACAAGTTTTATTTTGTTCGTCTAATACAGACGAAAGAATGAGCCGTCAATGAGTAATCCACAATTTATGGTTCGATTTATAACAATGTATAACTGGGACAATTTAATCCCAAGAATTACACAGATCGACGTGGGGCATTCCGGCTTACGTCAATGTTTACTCAAGCAGCAGATAAGAAAGTGTTTGGTTAAATGGAGTATGTACTAATTTTGGTTGTCATGTAGGATGCCAGGAATACATTCTCTCCGTTTCTCAGTAATGGACATTCTGTATAACGTGGAAAAAGGCCCCAAATTCTGCAAACCAACATTCCTAAAAGGCACTATCATGCAAGTTAGCATTATATATGCGCCAAAGTCACAAGAAAAGTCATTTTATGCAATATTAAACGTCAAAATATTCGCTATTAAATCCAAAATCTTCAAAATAAGCATTATGCATGAATGTTGTCCTAAAAAGGCCAAAACATGCAAACATGCACGGAAAAAGAACGGTTATTTGGAATCGTTAAGCCATGAAACGAATATTTGCAAAGTTTGAGAATTGTAACCAGCTTATTTAAAAACATACATTTGCATGGAAATCCGGGCTCTAATAATAATAATAATAATAATAATAATAATAATAATAATAATAATAATAATACGTTAAAACGACGATATTTAATCAGAAAGGTAGGTTAATTTTCCCGTATGTCAATAGCCTTGAAACCCCCAACAGATGAACTGTAGAATCCAGCCAAGAATAGACAGACATCTTATTTGATGTATATCTCATTAATTTTAACAAACAGAGTAGATATATTTTCTGGAGTATTCTCTGTTTCCTCGCGGTTAACCAGTAATTTACCTTTCAGCACTGGATATTATACTATCAAGAAACCTGTATTTGTCTGAATCATCTGTGTAAAGTAGGGTATGTTGCTGTGAGAAGAGCTATTCAATCAAGGTGAGATATGGTCCATTACCATGTATAATATTGTGTTTCGTAACGTCAGAGGAGGGGACACTAGCCATTACTCCAGTTCCGTAAAACGAGTGCACTTTAGGATGGGTTCCTCCCCACACTGACCAAGTCCTTGTCAGTCAGCTATATAAGAGCTCCGGAGATCATCTCACAGCATCAGTCGGCAGCATGGCTCTCCTTCAGGTGAGTGTCTTAGCAACTCATTGTACTAAAGGTCACTTGAAATTCAGCTTCACATTATGACGGGTTGTAAACAACTTCATGATCTGTGTATTTAAAAGTCTAAAATGAGACAGATTTTTTTACAAACTAATTAAGTTTTATGATGATAAGTCAGTCTTATTTGGAACCTTGAACCTAATGGTTGGAAACTGTAGACATGATTCAGGTTCAGGACAGGACAAGAGGACATAGCATTATCTGCTAGCTTTCCATTGTTGCTCATCAGTAAACGATTTATGTAAATACTGAATAACAAGGGGCAGAGGCATGAACCTTGTGGGACTCTCCTCATACTCTCAGAAGAAAAACTCGATTGTTCTCGAGGAAGACTGCAACAATATTGAACCTCATCGTTGAAGTATTCATCGTGAACAATCGAGATTTTCTTCTGAAAACGTAGAGCACAATTCTCTACGAAATGTAAAGAGTTCCACCGTGTTTTCCCGGCATAGCATAAGCCCAAAGCCCATATCATGTCTACAAGTACGGGCCGTGAAAGCATCAATGGTAACAATGGATGGATATTTTCAATTAGATTACATTGCATACATGGATCGAGTGTAATACAGATAATGACGATGATGATTGATGATGATATTTGTTATTTACAAGGGCCTAACATCTAGGTCATAGGCCTCTAATGGTACGACATGAAAAGAAATGTAATAATAATAATAATAATAATAATAATAATAATAATAATAATAATAATAATAATAATAATCATAATCATAATAATCATAATAAAACCAAAAACGGCAATGCCATGGTGCGTTAACGTCAAGAAAGATGTTAAAGAACTGGGCATATAAGCAGAAGCTGCACTAGACCTAAATCTTTTCAGAGCAGCCATGAAGACTTTTGGGACTTTCCGAGACGAAAAAGGGGCAACTGGTGCGAAATGGAGAGAAGAAAGTCGTGCTAAGGACAGTAAGCTAATGAAGATGATGTGGATCAAGCGAAAAAAGAACACATGCCAGAATATAAAGTAAGGCTCATCGTGGTCTCTAGCAGGCCGATTAGCGAAGTTGAAAGAAAGAATGAATAATAATCATTTAAAATTTGCCCACTGATTATTTAAAAATGAACAAAATTAATATGAAATTAAAATTATCAGGGGATATACTTAGCAATACCTTATTGCATTTTGAGGAGCTTTTAAGGCGTGCTAGGCTCACCCGGAAGGACGCGGGTTCGATTCCGCGTCAGAAAGATGAAACATTTAAGAAACGAGATTTCCACTTCCAGAGATGCACATGGTCCTGAGGTTCACTCAGCCGACACCAAAAATGAGAACCGGGTTAATTTCTGGGGGCAAAGGCGGCCTGGCGTAGAGCTAACCACTCTACCCCACCAAGAGCCGAGGTTAGGGATAGTGGAAGCCTTTACCTTCCAGGGCCTTCATGGCCTCTACGGAGATTACTTTGCCTTGATTTTTATTCTCTTGCCGGGTTGAGTGACTCAGACGGTTGAGGCGCTGGCCTTCTGACCCCAACTTGGCAGGTTCGAACCTGGCTCAGTCCGATGGTGTTAGAAGGTGCTCAAATACGTCAGCTTCGTGTCGGTGGATTTACTGTCACGTAAAAGAACTCCTACGGGACTAAATTCCTGCACCTCGGCGTCTCCGAAAACCGTAAAAGTAGTTGGTGGGACGTAAAGCAAGTAACATTATTTATTTTATTCAATCAAAATCAAAATCAATCAATCAATCAATCAATCAATCAGTCAGTCAGTCAGTCAGTCAGTCAGTCAGTCAGTCAGTCAGTCAGTCAGTCAGTCAGTCAGTCAGTCAGTCAGTCAGTCAATCAATCAATCAATCAATCAAACAAATAGTCAATCAATTAATCAATCAATCATTTCCACTTCGGGTAATCGCGCAGGTAGCAGATTCACTATCGATTGTATTACAATGTAATAAAATGGGGTAAGGCATAGCCTTTGAAGTTAAATCATATACTTCATCAAAATTGAAAGTATAAAAAAGCATTAAAAACACAAAGACAGACTAAAACATAGTCACTAGAAAATGAGGGACGATTTTAACAATAACATTAAAAAGAAACAGAAAATATACTTTTAAACTCGATAAAACAAATGACGAGGTCTACTGATAGACTACGGCGCACATCGGCCAGGTCCGCGCACTTTGTAAGGATGTGTACTACGATCAGACGACCGCCTCAAGTTCACACCGGGGCATCAGGGGGGGGGGGCTTCTCCCTTCAGCAAGGAGGAGTGCATTCATATACCGTGACGAACACTGTAATACAATCGATAGGTAATCTGCTACCTGCGCGATCACCCATATTGGGGGAGAATCGTACAGGCATCCTTCTACAATGTATGATAACTGATTTCTAAGAGGAAAACCACAAAACTTGCCTCGATGCTTTTCATCAAACATTTGATTAACTCTTGGTCTTTTCAGGCTCACTCTTCATAAACATGCCCGATCCTGAAAAGGTTAAGGTTCAACCTAAAACTACGGGCATCCGATTTCTGCCACCATTATAGTTTCTTTATAATGATATATCAGCCTGGACAAGGTATAAAAATAAGTTACATTTTCCAGGTTCTCATCGTCGTCGTTATGGTCGTCGCCACCCAGGCTGGTTACTTGGGCTCACCGGCGCTCTCCTACTCAGCCAACCCCGCAGTGAGAGGACGTCTTGGTGCTCTAGGAGCAGCCTACAGGACTCCTTACAGTCCCGCAGCCCTCACTGCCAACCCAGCTCTGAGATACGCCGTTCCTGGACTTGCCAATCCACTGGTCGCTCCTGCTGCTTTAGCCGCCAACCCTGCTCTTGCTACTGGGCTAGCACTTCCTGCTGCAGCTGCTGCCCGTCTCGGTGTCTACAATGGACTACCTGCTCCAGCTGCTGCTCGTCTAGGAGCCTACGCCCCAGAACTTGCTGATCCTTACTACGACCCCAACCCTGAGTACAGCTTCAACTACAAGGTGGACGATGCTCTCACTGGAGACTCCAAAAGCCAGCAGGAGACTCGTGTAGGAGATGTCGTCAAGGGTAGCTACAGTGTTCTGGACCCTGACGGTGCTCTCCGCACTGTGGACTACACCGCTGATCCCGTTAACGGTTTCAACGCAGTGGTCAACCGTCAGGAAGGTGTCACTGCTCCCATACCTCCAGCAGCTGCTCTCGCCTACTCTGCTGGCAGTGTTGCCAATCCCCTGGCTGCAGCCCGTGGTATCTACGGAGCTCCTGATCCTGCCCTAAAGGCTGCCTACCACGCTAAATACGGATACTGAAACCGAAACCCCTCCCTTTAAAGTCACCAAGTGCAATATTTATTATGTAAATAAGTATATCTTTTGACCAATACTTTTGTAAACAATATAATATATTAATAAATTTTACGTGTGAAATATTAAATGTTACAATTTATTGACAGTGTTCAGTTTCATCCAAAATCAATATCCTTTTACCTACTTTGTATATTTATTACGATAAATGGAGCTGTAAGTATGAACAGACCTCGAAGTTGGGATCATGTGAGCGGGGTGGATGAAGATAGGTTACCAAAGAGAATAATGAATAAGAATGAAGGGGAAGAGAAGTAGATCAAAACGACGATGGTCAGACTCAGTTTTAACGCTTTTAGAGAATTTTCACTACATAAAATCAGGGACGTAGTTGCAAAGAGAGGATTATGGGGGTTGCATATTTTATTCACTGAGGCTTCCAGACTGACCGCTGAAAGGCATAACAGACCATAATGGTTTATTTCAACCATTTTCAGTGGAAAATAAAATGATGATAATAATGCTGGTTGTTTAAACGGGCCAAACATCTAGGTCATATCCCGGTAATGGTACGAGATGAGGAGAAATGTAATAACGATTCAAATCCCAAAATTCTTCCACTGACCAGAATTCAAAATATGATGATGAATGGATGAATATGAATTTAAAATAATCAGCGAATCCAGTTCACAATATTTAATAATTCCAAAATTCATCCAGTGGGTCGAATCCAAAAAGACGACGAGGCACAATGATTAAGAACTTAAAACAATCAGTGTATCCGAGCCGCAATGTCCAACTTTTCATAAAATACCTTAAAATGATGGTATAAACTGAAGAAGGGACTCCTTCCAAAACAAAATTCAAAATCGATGATGCTTGTTAGAGGGGTACAAAATTCAGGCCACCGCTCCCTCATTCCGTGGTCGCCCTTTTAGTCGCCTTTCACGATAGACAAGAGATACAGTGGGTGTATTCCTTATCTGTGCCCCCCCACCCATAGGGGGATGGAGTGAAAAATAAGTCATGATTTGTTATGTCCAGTATAATTTCAAGGATGGCGTGTATTTATATTTAATTTATTTGTAAATCCAAAACAGCGAGATTCCGAGTTACGCATGAAAAATATATTTACAATTAAAACTTAAAAAAGAAAAAAGTAGCGGAAGAAAATTATTTGCTTTTCTTTTCTTGCTATTTGCTTTACGTCGCACCGACACAGATATTGTACGCGCACTTTTTAGTGATAGATTTTTGTACTGGGTTGAGGAGTAAGAAGGAGGGAGCACTGCCGGTTCCGATAATACTGCCAACTGAATGGAAATGAAATCTGAATTGAATCGATAATATGATCGATCGATATGAATTTTCTAAACCTTTATTACCTTACGCCAACAACTGTGTCACACACACAATATCTAATACTATATAACATTTCTCGATGCGAAACTTCTTCCTAGCATGAATTTTATCTTTTGGCTTTGCTGTGTAAACAACAACAGTACGAGTACTTAAAGTGTACGCCAGATGTCGCACAGCGATCATAAGCGATTCTTAGTTAGTGTTTCAAAGGTTGCCAATACGAATATCGAAGATAACCGAAGTCGACCGATTCAGCACTAGGGTGTAAATCTATCGCTAAAACGTGCGCAGATAATAGGTCTTATGGCGATGATGAGATATGAAAGGCCTAGGAGTGGGAAGGAAGCGGCCGTGGCCTTAATTAAGTTACAGCCCCAGCATTTGCCTTGCGTGAAAATGGGAAACCACGGAAAACCATCTTCAGCGCTGCTGACAGTGGGGTTCGAACAAGCCCATATGATGGTGGGTACAACCACAAATCACAGTTGTTGCGTGTCCAGGGCTCTGTGGCCAATTTCACCTACGTAGCCATACCCTTTATGCAGGACACTCTAGACGCCATATTTCAGCAGGACAATGCGCGACCGAATGTTGCTGCATGAACCCGTGCCTTCTTGTTTTCACAGGATATCAGACTGTCACATCGGTCCGCCCGATCACCGGACTTGTCACCAGTCAAGAATGTGTGAGATATGGTGAAACGACGGGTGCGGCGCTATGATCGTATGCCAACCACCAAAGATGAACTGTGGAACCAGGTGAATGCAGCAAAGATGGCTATACCCCACAACGCCATTCGCTCCCTTCTACGCGTCGATGCTATCATGCATGAAACAAGTTACCAGTGCCCACTAGGCACAGGACACATTCTGAAGCTAGGTGATTTAAATGCTAATCGTTTGTGCAGAACAAACTTCTTTTTGCTACTTGCTTTACGTCGCACCGACACAGATAGGTCTTATGGCGACGAGGGGAGAGCAAATACCTAGGAATGGGAAGGAAGCGGCCGTGGCCTTAATTAAGGTACAGTCCCAGGATTTGCCTGGTGTGAAAATGGGAAACCACGGAAAACCATCTTGAGGGCTGCCGACAATGGGGTTCGAACCTACTATCTCCCGGATGCGAGCTCACAGCCGCGCGCTCAAAACATACTAATGAACATGTAATATGCACTTCCTATCTCTAGTCCTTCAAAGTGTTCTATTATTTATGAACATGAGTGTAGAATTTCACAAGAAAAGGAGGCTACAGTAACAATGAGTTCATCAATAAATACCACAAAAATAAGGGGACCAAGGACACAGCCCTGTGGGACGCCAGGATGTACCATAACAGGAGTAGAAGTGAACCCATCAAGAACCGCACGCTGAGTTCTTAATTTAGAAGTCAAGTTTTTAGAAAGACGCACAACATTTGACATACTGCTGAACTAGATATACATATCACCTTGGTTGAGGTTGAATTACGAAACATACTGTAAATGCTGACAAGCTCATTAAAGCGATAGTGTTACAGTCATTTGGATGAAGATGTGTAGTTTATATGTTTACCGTGATGAGCTGCCTCTGCAGTAGAACCTGACACTCCAATAAAGTTCTCCAATCTCCAGGTGGGCTGCCCATTTGATACAGTACGAGAGAGGCCCCCTGCTAGAAGACAGGTCACGCCAGACGAGATGGATTTTAACTGAAGGCAGCAGCCCGCCTTTTCCCCTCAAATAATTCACACTGCAGTTGGAAGGTTCGATGTACAGACATTTTAAAAAATTAAGGCGCACCTGTCCCACCATTCCTACACACATTTCCAAATATATCTAACTGATTGTCTTCTGAGATCAATATAGCCGGGCCACTGTCATTCAATGAACATAAAACTATTCTTAGTCCTCCTTTGTAGTTTAGTGATTAGTGTGATTACCTGTCTCCCCCGGAGGCCCGGGTTCGATTCCCGGCTCTACTACGAACTCTGAAAAGTGGTAAGAAGACTGTAACGTGGTTCACTCAGCCTCGGGAGGTCAAGTGAGTAGAATAGAGGGAGAGGGAGGGGTTGGATTACCACCTGAGCCATCCTCGAAGTTGTTTTCCGTGATTTCCCATTTCTTCTCCAGGCAATTGCCGGTATGGTACCTAAGCTAAGGCTACGGCCGATTCTTTCCCTCTTCCTTGTCTTGTGTAGCAGGTGAGGCCGCCTGGGCGAGACACTGATTCTCCTCCCTGGCTGTATACCCTCTCCAAAACCTGACGCTCCAGGACACTGCCCTTGAGGCGGTAGAAGCGGGATCCCTCGCTAACTCCGAGGGAAACGGATTAAGAAAGAAAGAAAGAAAGAAAGAAAGAAAGAAAGAAAGAGTCCTAATTCTCGGCGCTAAAAGTAAGAAAACTGACAAAGTTTCGAAGTGCAAAATACTGTTTTTCAAACTTATAAGGAGTGTCAGAAATCACTAGAATTTTTAACATAGATTAAACAATAATTTAAATGTTCGATATTTTCTGATTAGATTTTAGTATGGTGCACTACGCAATTTGTAAAATGCAACATTTATGGTTATTAGTAAAAAACGCCACATTTCACTCAAACTTTTTTCAAAATGCTTTAAGTCGTACCGATAGAGATGGGATAGGAAAGGACTAGGAGTGGGAAGGAAGCGGTTGTGGCGTTAATAAAAGCACAGCCCCGGTAGTTGTCTTGTGTGAAAAAGGGAAACCACGGAAAACCATCTTCTGGGCTGCCGACAGTGAGGCTGGAACCCAAGCTCAGAGCTGCGCGACCCTAACAGGCATGGTCAACTCGCTCGGTAAACTATTTCTAAATGGTACAGAAAATGAGAGATGGAAGAATATTAAATCAATCCGTGTTAAATCAAATTGGGACAAACCAGTCAAAATCGAATGCCGAATAGAACCGGTACGAAATTATTTTGTCAAGATCAGTTCTATTCTGAAACGTCACCATTTGAACGTCCAGAATGAGCTTCACTTTTTGAAATGCTGCGGCACGGAAGACCTGGTTTAAAAACCGTTCAATACATAATCGACAGAAATAGTTCAAATTGGACTCAGTAAAAGCAATAAATGACCATGCTGACTTAAAATCTGCGGCCGATGACCTATTTGTTAGGCTCCATTAAACAACGAGCATCATCATAAACATTTTCAGTTCATGTGAAGGAAAAAATGTCAATATAATAATAATAATAATAATAATAATAATAATAATAATAATAATAATAATAATAATAATAATAATAATAATAATAATAATAATGGTTTTACGTCCCACTAATTACTTTTATGGTTTTTTGGTTTTTTACGTGGCAATAAATATACCGACACGAGGCTGACGTATTTGAGCACTTTCAAATATCACCGGACTGAGCCAGGATCAAACCTACCAAGTTGGGATCAGAAGGTTAGCGCCTCAACCCTCTGAGCCACTCAGCCGGGTTGGTGAAAAAATTATTTAAATATCTCAAGTAGTTTAGGAGTTATGATTTAAAAAGCTAGACATCGCATAGTCTATTTAAAGAGCACAGCGGCGCATTTTTCAAAACTGCATTTTTCATATCCATTTCCCTTATAATTCATAAATTATCCGGTGTATTACATCGATTATTTTCCTTCATGTTTTTAGTGATAGAGTTTACAAAATTGACCACAATCATGTGCCTTAGATTGATAACTGTTTGGAAAAAAATTATTTACGTGCAAAAATTTGACCAACAATATACAATATTTAAGTAACACAAAATTATTATTATTATTTTCTTTTTTTGCTATGGGCTTTACGTCGCACCAACACAGATAGGTCTTATGGCGACGATGGGATAGGAAAGGCTTAGGAGTTGGAAGGAAGCGGCCGTGGCCTTAATTAAGGTACAGCCTCAGCATTTGCTTGGTAACACAAAATTAGGGCGAGAGAATCCACTAAGGATAGCTGTGCTAATTCTAGGGAAACTACAAAGATTCATCCTACTGTTTAATCCATAAGGACAATAAGAAAATACATTTAATTAATTTTAATTGGAACTTTTTAAAATGTTGCAATATTTATTAATTTTTGGGAAGCTTCCCCACCCCGCCCGATGGATTATATTTATTTAAATAACGTTTAGGTTATAGAAATTATTTTGTATTATATGGAGTGAATCTCTCAAAATAGTAGTTGACGTATTTTGCAAATATAATTCTGGAAATCGATGTAAATCCAACTGTAAAATAATAATAATAATAATAATAATAATAATAATAATAATAATAATAATAATAATAATTCTGACAGTGGTCAGCTTTGTATTTGTAACGTTAGGCAGTTTCATTTAAAAAAACACTACAACGCTAATATATTGATAAATTGCTCAGCTTTGAAGAAAAGGTTGAGCACAGACATGCAAAGAGCTGCCATTTTCATTAATTAATTAATTAATTAGCGAGTTCGATAATGCCAAAATCAATTCTGAGATATGTGCTTACATAATAAACATGTAGTATGGTCCATTTAGGTTTCATTGCTGTACCTATATAATAGGAGCTGAGATACAAAATGCCGGCCTCGTGGTGTAGGGGTAGCGTGCCTGTCTATTACCCGGAGGGCCCGGGTTCGACTTTCGGCCAGGTCAGGGACCTTTATCTGGATCTGAGGGCTGGTTCGTGGTCCACTGAGCCTACATGAGTAAAACTGAGGAGCTATCTGACAGTGAGATGGCGACCCCGATCTAGAAAGGCAAAGAATGACGGCCGAGAGGATTCGTCGTGCTGACAACATGCAATACGTAATCTGCAGGTCTCCGGGATGAACAGCGGTCGCTTAGTATGCCATCCCATCCGGGGCTGTTGTGCTATTAGGTTTTTCTTGAGAAAGTTTTTTTTTAAATGCCCAAATTTTGAAGGTTGTTTACTGTATCGATCCCGTTTTAGTACTGAATCAATCTCAAAGTTACTAAGGTGACAATGAAGGAGCTCCTACAATCGTAATTCGTTCTCACTTGTTAATAGCATCACCAATTCAAGATCACTGACAGGCTTAAACAAGGTAAACAGTATTTACATATGCGCATGATTTTGACATAACCTGAGGATGTACTTGTAGAACGAAACATGTCATTCTTTGCTTAATAGTGTGTATTTTTTACAGATATGTTACAGACAGAAAAGGTTTACAGTTACGTTAAGTCAGTCGAGACAATGGAAAGTGTGGCTTCTTTCTTTACAAAGGCTCATTGACCTACAAGAGGTCGGTGTAAGTGTGCCCCTTCAAATACCACTGCACTGAATAGAGATTGTGCTTGGGTTCCGAAAGCCAGCGTCCTACCGTCTGAGCCACTCAATTTTATATGTCCACGCGTGTTTACGTCCCGTCTCGATTATTATTATTATTATTATTATTATTATTATTATTATTATTATTATTACCATTATTATTATTCCTTTATTTTTTTATGCCGTGACTCAGGTTATGAGGCGCGCTATTCTATCAAACCATGTCTTGTAATGAGCAATTTATAACATACACACAATATAATAACGAACCGTACACAAAGTTATAAAAAAACAATAAAGGAAAGAAAAATAGAACATACATAAAGCCCGGATTTTTATGCATTAATAGGTTAGAATGTCCGACTCGTTGGCTGAACGGTCAGCGTACTGGCCTTTGGTTCAGAGGGTCCCGGCTTCGATTCCCGACCGGGTCGGGGATTTTAACCTTAATTGGTTAATTCCAGCGGCACGGGGGCTGGGTGTATGTGTTGTCTTCATCATCATTTCATCCTCATCACGACGTGCAGGTCGCCTACGGGAGTCAAACAGAAAGACCTGCACCTGGCGAGCCGAACCCGTCCTGGGATATCCCGGCACTAAAAGCCATACGACATTTCGTAGGTTAGAATGCAAAGTTTCTGAAGCGAGCAGCAAGTATAGTCTACCTTCACAACGATTATGCTATGGGGTTTGCATAAACATTAGGTGTACGGTCCAAAACTCCTATAATTTATGTTACTCTTGCTACATTATGGAAGAGTGGGTGGCCGAAACTTCCTATTAACCAAATTTAGTTTGCAATCTAACCTGTTACGGCATGAAAATCCGGGCTTTGCTTACATATAATATAATCCGGAATGAAGAAAATTGTCCTGTCTGTTAGGTCATCAGCCCAGAGGCTGGATGGATCCTCAATAGCACCACCAAAGGCTATGCAGTTATGAAACCGCAAAAACCAACGGCAGAGCCCAAATGAGGCGTACTAGGCAAGATGAGGAGTGAGGTAGTTTGCCATTGCTTTCCTCACTGGGTCAGAATGTGCCACTGCAGCACAACTGACCCTATGAGCAACACCTTTCTTAACACTCAGACACTATTTGTGCTCCAAATATCATTACTCAGCACCACCCATACCCCAGCAGCTTCCATATTGTCACAGGCAGGGATGAGACTGGGACTTCAGTGGAAGCTACACTTTGTCCTAATGCATCAATACAAACAAATTTAGCAAAACCTAGAGGCACACAGAATGAAATAACAAAACATGAAAACAGAATTAATGTATTTTACACTGAACGTGATCCGTCCAAGTGCCGCAGCCAACATTTCTTTTTAAATACCGACTCAGATAGGGTGTCTCTTAGGCCATTGGGTAACGAATTCTATGTTCGAATTGTACTGACAACAAAATAATTATTGAAGAGGGTGGAACTGGGAGTTGGTATTTTGAGGGTTAGTTTAGCTGAAGCTCTCGTCGGGACGTTATGAACGGTGGAGAGCAACTGGAGAAAATATGTTGGGACGGACTTTCATTCATTGACTGCACCAATTTCTGTCGGGTTTGATTCACAAGCCGTGAAACGCGTCTCTGGTCCCTCTCAGTCGGGATCTCTTTTTCCGACCACAATTCTGACGTCGTGTTTCGTGGCCACATGTAGTACACCACTGCTTGTAGATACGTCGAACAGTCCGCTGAGAAATATCAACAAATCCAGCAACTTCATCCACCGTATGGCCATGGGGACGCCAAACATAATTGTCCCTTTTTTCCACTCTGTCACATCGTTACATCTACGTATGCTGACGTGCATTATTCGCTTCAAACATCAATGTCTCACTGGTCGCCACTGCCTTACGCGTGCGGTTGAGCACGAGACTCGATTTTGCTCAATCTGCACAGCCTTAACGATCCATCTATGCGTGCGCACTAGGGTGACTAATTTTTTGTCCGATGATCTCAGTACACTAAGGAATTCTTGCACATCAATGGGTCTAGTCAATTACTTGCATTACTTATTACTGTTGGGGAAAATAATCGCCAAGGTTATGATACCAGAAATATCAGGAGCAAGAACATCAAGAGGAATGGGCAGAAAAAAATTACTGCAAATAATGATAACCTATGAGGATTATTTCAAAATCTACAGTGATTTGGCGAAGCAGTACTAATTTAAAATGAGGAAGGTTTGTACTTGAAACTCACCTGAGCATTACATTGATTTTATTAATTCTACTGCTTGGGGTAAAATTGGCCTTCAGACACAGCAAATTCAGTCGTGAGCCTTCTTAACAAGGTGAGGCGAAAGATATAATGATGTAATTTGATGAACAGAGAGGAAAACATTGGCTGAAACAAGGTAGTAGTGAATGTACGAATTAAAAAAATAGAAGTGAAAGAAGGAAGGAATGAAGGAAGTGAAGTCACTGAAGGAACGAAGGAAGTGAAGTGAAGGAAGGAAGGAATAAAGTGAAGGAAGAAAGGAATAAATTGAAGGAAGGAAGGAAAAATGTAGAAAGGAATAAAGTGATCGAAGGAAGGAAGGAAGGAAGGAAGGAAGGAAGGAAAGAAGGAAGGAATAAACTGAAGGAAAGAAGGAAGGAATAAACTGAAGGAAGGAAAGGAATAAAGTGAAGGAAGGAACGAAGGAAGAAATAAACTGAGGGAAGGAATGAAGGAAGGAATTAATTGAAGGAAGGAAGGAAGCAAGAAAAAAGGAATAAAGTGAACGAAGGCAGGGATAAATGGAAGGAGGGAAGAAGTGAAATCAAGGATGAAAGGAATAACGTGAAGGGAGGAAGGATCAGAGTGAAGGAAGGAAGGAAGGAAGGAAGGAAGGAAAGACTAAAGTAAAGGAAATAAGGGATAGAAAGAAGGAGTAAAATCAAGAAGGAAAGTAATAAAGTGAAGAGAGGAAGACATCATGTGAAGGAAGGAAGGAAGGAAGGAAGGAAGGAAGGAAGGAAGGAAGGAAGGAAGGAAACATGAGAAGGAGGGAGGAAGCAAAGTTAAGGAGAAAATGAGAGAAGTGAATAGAGGAAGAAATAAAATGATAGGAAGATATAAAGTGAAGGGGGGAAGGAATAAGGCGAAAGAAGGAACAAAGCGAAGAAGGGAATAAATTGAAAGGCGGAATAAAGTAAAGGAAGGAAGGAATGGACGATGGAAAGGCAATAAGTAAGAGAAGAAATGGAGGATGGACAGAAAAAATAACTGAAGAAAAGACGTAACATATACCCTACAACACTCAGTAAAAACATGATTTGGTCGATAGATACTACAGCTAGAAAAGCAATTGAAGATGATTTCATATACATATATTAACAGAAGACTTGCTCAACAGACTACTACGAAGAAGAGTTAATATAATTTTTTATTCTTTCATGAAGAATGTACCCCAATGAGTTGAAATTCACAATAGTAAAAATGTTTACACTCTCACCCCTCGACGAAACATGCATCCTAACGAGTTTGTTTTACATATCATTCCTTTGAGGGACGGATATATTCACTATTGCGTCTTTCTGTGTTCGTTTCTCTTATGGTTTGTTGCATTTGTTTGAAGACAACACAAACACCTATTCCCCGAGCTAGAGGAATTAACTAAAAGTGATTAAAATCCCCGAACAGGCCGCGAATCGAACCCGAGGTCGTTTGAATCGAATACCAGTGCGCTGACGATTTTATCACAGCTAAACTGATGTGGTCATATCAAAGAAAATTATCCCGTGAATACAAAACTATATAAAATATATAGAGGTTACGTCGATGTGGAGTCGTTTCAAAGTGTACGTTATAGCAACGCATAAAGTAGGCTGCTCTGTTACAAAGAGTTTTAAGTCCTTTTCAGGTAACTATTTTTCTTTAAGAATATATATGATGTAACATAGTAAGTACAGTAGAGCCTCAGCAATTAACCTGGTGTGAAAATATAAAAGCACGAGAAACAGTCATCTTCCAGTGTTCTATTGTCCAGTCCTGATGACTACTCGCTCACAAAAGAAGTTTCTTTCGCATTTCTCCTGTTAAGTGTTTATTTACAGGTTTACAGATCATCCTTCCAGCTAACACAAGTCTACAGCGAACATAAGAAACGTGCATTTTCGATCCCGTTACCCGCAATTCACGTGCCAAATCCACAGAAGGGTTTACTTTACTTCTCCTGAAGAGAAAACGGTCAACAGTTGATATTATCAGTGTTGTTAATATTATTGCTGGAAGGCATTGATTTTAATCATTCAGCTGTGTAAATTTAGATTTCGTTTTGTACTGTATCGCGCCATCCTTGCTAAGGTCGTCCTCTTATATATCTCTCTGACGAATTGGGGAACAAAATATTACGAATCCGTAAACCAGATCAAGGCGAAATCCTAATACGCATCTGTAAGATTGTAGCTAGAATGTGAGAGAATATATTTTGAAATTATTAAAAAAATACTTCCTGAATTGCTAAACATGGGTGTATAATAACAATGTACAAAAAGAAAGTCCCATTTCTGGAGAAGAAACGTGTGATCTTTATAGACATTTTAAGGCTCAATTCAAGTTTGGTTTTAGTTTTCAAACATTAGGGATAGTATAAGCGTAATCCGATTATGAATTTATTTTAATATTTTTATACCATTATACATATAGCTTTAATTTAGAGTCATAGACATACTGAAAGAAATTCAATTAAGGGGGCTATAAACATTAGAATAGTAACAAAGTTGATAGCGGAAGTGCTCACATAATGTTCTTACTGTGGTTTTTGAGGTTAAAATGCCACACTATCTGAACTATAACATAAATGTACGAAAAAGAATCAGAAATAGTCAAGCTAATGTTGAGAACTATTTTTTTTTTTTTTTTAAAGTACCATATTTGCCTCAAACAATTATACCACATATGATATATATATGTTCAAATTAATGGAAAACTATCCCCGATAGCGCAATTACGATTTCAGATTTGAATTTTGCAATGTCAATTCCTTTAGAATTACAGTACATATTTTCATCCCAAAAATAGAAACTTTGTAGAACCTTTGAAATTATCATCACCACCCACAGACTTGTTCTTTCTGTTCGTTAAGGTCGAAGTATAAGCACTTTCTGTTCGAAAACGATTGCAATTACAAACATAGCCCTGACCAGAACGTCATGGTACATTTATCATGTTTACCGCATCAACAGCAGAGTTGCGCAAGCTGGAGGATTATTACAGTCTTACTGTATCTTCTATGTATATGGAGTGGTTATTACTCCAGATTGGCAAAACGAGTGCACTTTGCTTGAGATCCTCCCCACACAGGTAGAAAGACCTTGCAGGCGATGTATATAAGAGCTTCGTAGGATCATCACACAGCATCAGTCGCAGCATGGCAGTCGTTCAGGTGAGTTGAACACATCTCAGTTGTAAGGATAGTGATAATACTATCGTAATCTATATAAATAAATTTAATTTAAAACTGTTATACCAGTCTGCCGAAACTAATTCTGAATAATAAAATTCATAAACTATCCGAAAGGAAACGTATGGTTACTGTATTATATAGTGCTGGCAAAAAGTTTAAGGACACCTGTCAAAAGCAGATAATCATCTACTGGCCTTAAATATTGTGCTAACATACATTTTTTGGTACTGGAGCTAAAAGTACAGCAGAAATGCCACCCTTTAATGAATACCAGAGGTCTCTAGCTCCACCCATTCCCAATTTAAGGTAGTTTTTGTAAGTTAAAGCATGCATAAAAAAGTCACATATTTATACAAAATAAATAATAACTTGAAAACGGTTTGAGCCAGTTTTCTGAATTTTGTTATACAAGCAGGTGTACCAGGTATAAATTAAGCAGTTATTACTAAAAGTCATTTAAAAATGTGTATTAAAATTTTAGGGGTGTTGAATGTTTGCTGAATTTTATGAAAAAGAGATAAAATGCAGGAAGAAGAAAAATAATTTTGAATTTCCCTCCATATGATGGCCATGTAGCCATCTTCCTAACATCTCTCCTTGGGTCACTGCAGTGTGCTAGAAATTATCTTTTATCTCTTTTTCATAAAATTCAGCAAACATTCAACACCCCTAAAATTTTAATACATATTTTAAAGGACTTTTAGTAATAACTGGTTGATTTCTACCTGGTACACCTGCTTGTATAACAAAATTCAGAAAACTGCCTCACACCGTTTTCAAGTTATTATTTATTTTGTATAAATATATGACTTTTCTTTAGGCATGCCTTAACTTACAAAAACTACCTTAAATTGGAAATGGGTGGTGCTAGAGACCTCTGGTTTTCATTAAAGGGTGGCATTTCTGCTGTACTTTTAGCTCCAGTGCTAAAAAAAATGTATGTTAGCACAATGTTTAAGGCCTGTAGATGATTATCTGCTTTTGACAGGTGTCCTTAAACTTTTTGTCAGCACTGTACTTGAAAAAGAAACAAATTAATTAAAATAGAAAGAGATGTTTCGGTCTTGAAAGAACATCATCAGATCACACTCAGATATACTTAGAAATGCATAATAATAATTTTATTGGTTTTTACGTCCAACTAACAAGTTATAGGGTTTTCGGAGACGCCGCGGTGCTAGAATATAGTCTCGTAGGAGTTCTTTTACGTGCCAGTAAATCTACCGCGACACGAGGCTGACGTATTTGAGCACCTTCAAATACCACCGGACTGAGCCGGGGTCAATCCTGCCAAGTTGGGGTCAGGAGGCCAGCGCCTCAACTGCCTGAGCCACTCATTCAGGCTGGAATGTAAACACATTTATGTTTACTTCTATTTAAATCCCTTAAAACTTGAATTTTGGAACCTACCTTAATGAAGTCCTTACTGCTCTTCACTCTAGCATAGAATGCCCATGAATGCTAGATCTAAAGAAATTCAGGAAAGAAGTTCCGCATTTGAAGGATAATCACAGGGATATATTGCGTAACCAAACAACATCTCGGTGGAAGAACACCAGACGAGAAGCCTAAAAACCTTTAGATACAACATAAAGAAAAAGCAGCAAGCCTCCAAAAGAAAAACGGCCTGTAGCTTGTGTAGCCGTAGCACGTAACTGGCTGTCTATATGTAATAATATTGGGATTCCGCATTGATATGCTCTTCGGATACGTAATAATATGCCTATAGTGTGATTTTTTTTGGGTAAATGAAGATTTTACTAAGATGCACACAAGCATCCGACCTTCCAGCTAGAGGAACTAACCAGACACGGCTATAATCCTCAGCCCCGCCGGGAATCGAACTCGGAACCGTCTGAAGCGAAGGCCACTAATCTGACCCTGTATCGAAGGAGAAGGACTGAACAGGACTCTCTATATTACCGTTTAGTCTATTTACACATTTAAAATGGAAGACAACCACTTCGCAGCCACCTTGTATTAAAGCATAACTTTGACTGCTTTATTAGCACAAGTATTAAAAGTATCTGCAGGCCAGTAATGCTTTTCAGTGAACGATGGAACATTCCCATACTGTAGGATCCCAAGAAAAGGAAAGAAATTCCATGAATTTCACGACAAATAATATACACTGCCTCTTGCAGTCAAAGAATTATTCCTCAGATTTCTCCATCAGTGCTATTTGCTAAGTTCTAATGTTCTGTAATTAGCGTTATGTATTTTTATGTGTTTTCTTTGTAACAAGCAAATAGCATTCACACTTTTGAATATGGGATTAATATTGGCACGATAGTATATTCTTTTGACTAAATGTAGTTTAATGTTGCAAAAACTGAAATAGGTTTTCCACAACAAAAGAAGAGGTGGTGGTGGTAATCATAGTTATAAGAGAAAGCACAATTCGGAAACCATATTCCACTAACGCAAAACAGAGGGGAAAATGGAATTGGTCCGACACTTCGAAAAACGAAAGTATAGGCCAAAGACAGACAAGCGTTATGAAAATGAACGACTCCCTAAGCCTCGACACCTCATACCGCCGGTGTCGGTAAAGAACAAGAGTTGGCCAAGGGCGGTCGGATAGAATAGATGAAAGTAAGGAGCCTGGCACAAGTAGAAGCAATGCCAGGGCTCAGGTAAGGACCCTGTGGTAACAACCCACGCTCCCAATTTGAGAGCTCCTGGGTCCCTTTTAGTCTCCTCTTACGACAGGCAAGGGATACCGTGGGTGTTCTTCTACCTCCCCTACCTGCAGGTGGACAAAAGAAGAGGAAAGGGGCAATGACTGGGAAGAATTCGGCTATGAACTTACATGAAATACGGACCCAGGATTTGGCTGATGTGCAAATGGAAAACCTTAGAAAACTATATGCCGATGGTTGGGTTCCAACCTACCATCTCGTGAATGTAAAGTCACAACTCTCTCGATACTCCAGCAAGCTTTAGTTTACAGTAGATCCAGGGAAGATTCACGAGAAAAACAGATTGTACCCCTAGTGTTTATGCAAGTCTTCCTACAGGACGATAGTGCAGGTTGCTAAATTAACATCCTAGTTCAACTAATAACTGACTAGCGAGTTGACGGCATGTTTATGAGACACGTTGCACTCTGGAGATAATGGGTTTGAGCCCCACCATCAGCTGCTCACAAGAGCTTTTGCCGTTAATTACCATTTTCCTACCAGGCAATCCTGGGAAATGTGCAATAATTTTGGCTATGACCGCTTTCTTCCCAGTCCTAGGCCTTTCCTATTCAATCGTCACCGTAAACCTATCTGAGTTAACGCAAAGTTAAACCACCAGCAAAAAAAATTATGAAATTGCAAAATATTTCCAGAATTTTTTCAGAAGGAAATCATAATTTAATTTCGTCGACTGCAAATGTTAACCAAACAACATCTTTTCAAGGCTTTTTCAAGACCTGAAGAGCTTAAATGTTTTTGCAGAATATTTTCTGTCTACTTTAAATATATATATATATATATTAATAAAATTTAACTTCCAAGGTGCAAGGTCCACAGTATTAAGAATCTCGTTCGTATGCAGAAGGGACAGCCAACAAGATGAGTACAACACCGTATGACACAGACGAACTTGTTGGTCCACTACTCCAAACTGAGGGAGGTATGGATCACGATTAATATTCTTGGATGTCGTGGATCAACAGATGTAGAAAGTGTTTTTCTAATTTCAGTTTCTCATCACCATTGTGACAATGGTCGTCGCCGCCCAGGCTGGTTACTTGGGCTCACCGGCGCTCTCCTACTCTGCCAACCCCGCTGTTCGAGGACATCTCGGTGCTCTTGGCGCTTACGCTGCTCCCTACAGCGCTGCTGCCTTGGCCGCCAACCCTGCTCTTCGGTACGCAGCTGCAACTGGTCTACCTGCTCCAGGATATAGTGCAGCTGCCCTCGCTGCCAACCCTGCTCTTCGGTACGCTGCTGCTACTGGTCTACCTGCTCCAGGATACAGCGCTGCTGCCTTGGCCGCCAATCCTGCCCTTGCAGCTCGTCTACGAGGACTTGCCTACCCCGCCGCTGCCCGTCTAGGAGCTTACAGTGGAAGTCTGGGTGCTACCGCCGCGGAACTTGCCGACCCTTACTACAACCCGAACGCCGATTACAACTTCAACTACAAAGTGGACGACCCCTTGACAGGTGATCGTAAGAGCCAACAGGAAAGTCGAGTTGGAGACATTGTCCAAGGCAGCTACAGTCTGATTGAACCGGATGGTGCTCTTCGCACTGTAGACTACACCGCTGACTCCGTCAACGGGTTCAACGCTGCTGTCAGGCGCCAGGAAGGTGCTGCCACTCCCATCCCGCAATCAGCTGCTTATGCTTACTCCGCTGGCAATCCTCTAGCAAGACTTAGAGCTGCCGCGCCTGGCATATACGGAGCTCCTAATCCTGCCCTCAAAGCAGCCTACCACGCCAAATATGGATACTGAACAACCGTGGCCACTAAAGTCTAGCAAATCCACTAGCCAACAACAATCGCTTTCTTATTACAAATATCATATTAATTATTATTCTCTCTTATTGTGAATTTCATTCTATTCATATTTCCATTGTCATGGCCAGTTTCAACCAAACATTATCGAAAAAATTCCGCATCAGAAGGAAACTATCCAATATCTGCATCGTACATCATCGTGCATTGCTTAGGTCAAGAAGGACTGAGATATCATTGCTGTCCCTTACGGCTACATTGGTTTAATATATTCAAACTGCTCAAATCACAAAACACCGAGCTTTCTCTTAAAGATAATCCTGTATTCGATCACCAGTTCCTTACCTTCGGTCTCAATAACATAACAAGTATCTTCTGAGGGTTAATTTGTCCAGTGGGTCTATTCTAGCTTCTGCTCAAGGAGCCAACGATTCGGTATGGAAAGCCAAATAAATGAAATTCAGGATTTCACGTAAAACTAAATTGGATTCCATGAGCAACGTTAAAAATAGACACCGGATTTTTAAGTAGTATCATGTTAGAATGCAAACTTACTGAAACGAATAACAAGTATACTCAGCCTGCACAATGGTTATGCTATGAGATTTGCATAAACATTAGGAGCAGGCCTATGGCCCATGGGTACCCTAGAATTTATGTTACTCTCGCTACATTGCGGAAGACGACTCATCCTAATAACCAAAAAATCCGGGGCTAGTCATAAGCTTGAAAGTCATAAATCATGCTTTTCCAAAATATTCCTTACATATGACGTATGCTAAATTCCGTCTTCGATTATGGGCTGGACTATCTTTCCTTTGGTATTCTCATGCTTCTTTGCAGTCTAGACACTAAATGGAGCAAATGTTATCGCGCTTCATTTCATTTTCAGTCTCTAATACGCAGTAAGGATATACTTTGTACACTCACCAAGATACTGGATTTCAATTCATGAAGGTTTTTCCTTCTGATTCTGCTCGTAGCTAATTTCTTATACTTGCTACGTTTTCTATGAATGTTTTTTTCTTTTCTTCTTCTTCTTCTATTCTTCTTGTAACGTACCCTTACTGGATGTCGGTTGTTATCAGCGCGATCTGGTTCTTGTTCTCAGAAACTCGGAAAAGAGTGGGGATACTGAGCCCATATCATTCAGGTAGATTCCGTAGAAAAGATCTTCTCCTTCCTCACCGATTAGTATTCTTTACATTGCCTCAATTAGTCAAATAAACAGGGAAGAATTATTTCTGTTTAGTAAATGCCAATATATATAGATATTTGTAAAAATGAATTTGCCATGTTCCTTTGCTCAAACATGTTGTAAATTGTGTATGTATTATATATATGAATAATAAAATACCTGATGATTTCAAACAGATGTAATTATGTGTTATCATCTCAGTCTTCTTAAAAAGTCAGGATCATGTTTATTCGAAGTTTAGAGTTCGTTCTATTCAATTTTATATTGCTCCGCTGCTAAAATTTTTCAGTAAGTTTCACGTAAATACTCTTCCTGATACAAGATATTAATCGCATGAAAGCAAGTACAACCGGAAGTAATGAACACATAGTGATAGACATTTCTTGGCTAATTAATGTACTGAAGTTCATCCAAAGTTCAACAGTTAAAGGGTGCACTCCTATGCTTTTAGAATGATGTTAAATAACAACATTTGCTATAAATTGTCCTAACCATTGCTTTTCCCTTTCCTAACATAAAACAGCTACACAAATTTAGTTACACAGTGTATATGGAATAAAATTATTTTAAAGATTTAAATATATTCTACTGCAAAATGCCGTAACACTAGAGGAGGTACTCAAAATTCAACGCTCATTCTTCTGTCCACTCATTTTCTGTGTAATGAAATGTTCAGGTTCATTGTTGCCACAGCCAAAAATAATACACACAATATTATTTTCCTTTTTTTAACGATTTGTTTTAATTCACATCGGCACACATAAATCCTATGGTGACGATGGGAGAAGAAAGGGCTAAGAGTGGGAAGTAAGCAGCCATGGCCTTAATTAAGGTACAGCCCTAGCATTTGCGTGGTGTGAAAATGGGAAACTACGAAAAACCATCTTCAGGTCTGCCAACGGTGGAGTTCTAACGTACTATCTCCCGAATACAAACAATTTTCTTTATGCCGTGCGTTGGAGATAAAGTCCAGGGATATTTAATATTTCACGAAGACCGTGCTCTGCTTCTTTAGAAGTAACTTGCAGTAAACCACGAATACACTACGATCAGAACAGACGTGGTCAGTCGTAGCTTACTCCTTAGAATGGTCTTCGTGAAATTTAAAGTTTTCCTTTACCAAATAAGGGGGGGGGGGGTGGCGCGGCGAAGTGAGTTGGAAAATGTCCACATTTTCACAATGATCTTGGTATATTCATGTTATTATAACTAAATAACTACAATCTCTGTTTTGTGCGTATAAAAGAGTGTTTTGTTATTTGGTTAGAAACATGCCTTAAGGCGACAATCCGGAAATAAAAATATATTTTTACCTAACGCATGGATTTTCACGAAACTTTGTGGGAATGTCTCCTACATAATAGTAGATAATTCAGGAACATTTCTTTCATATACAATTAATAGTTATCCAAAATGTCCGACTCGTTGGCTGAACGGTCAGCGTACTGGCCTTCGGTTCACAGGGTCCCGGGTTCGATTCCCGGCTGGGTCGGGGATTATAACCTTAATTGGTTAATTCCAATGGCACGGGGGCTGGGTGTATGTGTTTTCATCATCATTTCATCCTCATCACAACGCGCAGGTCGCCTACGGGAGTCAAATAGAAAGACCTGTATCTTGCGAGCCGAACCCTTCATGGGATATCCCGGCAAAAAACGCCATACGACATTTCATTTCATTTGTTATCCAAAATAAATTTTGGAAAATTTTTATTCCATTTCTTCATGAAATTTAATGAACACCTTAACGTAAATTAGTAATTAGGTAGATTATACTTCTTTTAAAAGCACTACGTATCGATTTTTCTGTACATAATTTATATAAGGAGATATATCGTACTAAAGTCTGTGTAATTTTTACGTTCTAAAATTTTGGACTTAAAATCCCTACTACTTGAAAACATTCTGCAATCGAAAATTCCATAATCAGGTATCTTAATATAGCTGTGCTACATACACCATACAAATTTTGTTACATTTGGCAGAATATTATGGGAGAAAATGGGATTTTAATGTAAAATTACAACTGGCAAACTAAGCATTATTAAAGTGATAAATTGTTTGATTTCAGCGGTAAAACTTCGTGACAAGAAAAACGAAACTCAATCCTTTCAATATTTCCGTCATTAAACAATTCACTAAAATGAACAAAGTAGCGATTTTTTATCTCCGGAGTGTCGCCTTACAATACCTCACAGAATGTATTTACATTTAAGGCAACAATCCTCGTTAGGGAAATATTTCATCCATCCAACAATCGAATTAATTCTTCTTGTGAAAATCCTTCAAATGAAAACCAACCTCTTGACAGCGAGAGAAATGTAAATGATACTCTTTTCCCTTATTGTCTAACAAAAAATTCGTTGATTCTTGAGCGGGCATCATCCTGGTATGTATCTTCTTCTTCCTTTGAACTTGGTCTGAAATTTGTAATATCTGAAGCCATTTCTTTCCAATTTTAGACTCGATTTATAACTGTTAGATTCTTAAGACAACCGAAACTAATTTTAGGAACAATATTAAAATAAAATGTATGATAAGAGAGTTATATCTTAAAAAGAAACATCCTAATTAAAACAAAATGACATGTTTCGCTCCTGAAATAACATCATCAAGTTCTATTAAATCACACTCAAAAATGTTTAGAAATTTATAAACATGTTATGCTTATTTATATTTACATTTTAAAAACTTGAATTTTGTAACTTATCATCGTTATTTTTAATTTATTTATTCAAAATTATTTCTGCATAATAACAGTTATCAAAAAACTTGCTCTAAGAGAAGAGAAGGGCACCTCTCCATTGGAAATATGTAAACACGACTTTGTTCATTAACAAACCAAGAAAAGATTATGATAATATGCTTCATTTTTGTAGCATATACTCGGGGACTTAAAACTTTCAGCTGACGATATTTCTTACCAAACTCCATCATTCTTCCTTTCAGCATTCAGTGAAGAGACTCTACATACTTCCAGTTTTTATTAACCTTGGATGAGTAAGGTGTGATGCAGCCAGACCCCAGAGCATTTTAATTCTGGGGTGGTTTGAAGTTGGTAGTATTGAATTATTTCATCTTCCCTGACTTTGTCTGTCTCGCTAGCAGATAGTAAGTGCCACTGTGACATTCTGTCCGTGTGTTTATCAGTCGTATGTTCACTGACCTTGGGGAAATTTCTCGCCCCACCTTACTCAAAGTGATACTTTTTTGTGCAATTCCACTGAACTGTTTATTATCATTTCCGGACTAACCACTCTAGATCTCATTGTGTACATTTTGTATTGTACACTTTTTAGTCATATAATTGTGTAATACAAGACAGTGATGACGATACCTCGGATTTGTAGGTGGTAATAGGTTAGAATGCAAAATAATTTGGTTTGAAGGAAGTGTTATGCAACCCGTTGTACCACAATGTAAGAAGAGTAGCATAAATTCAGGGAGCTCTATAGGCTGTACCCCTAATATCTATGCAAAACTCATAGCATACCCGTTGTACAGTGTAGGATATACTTGTTACTGGCTTAAGTAAGTTTGCATTCTAACCTATCAGCACCTAATAATCCGGACTCTAGTGATGACAAACATTTGTAAAAAGAAGCTCTCTGCCAGTGAGATGAACGAGTTATGATGGAAGAATCTGAGGACGATATTACGAGAGCAGTTGATGGTTCCATGGATGTGGAAACGAATTCTGATGGAAACTATCCCTGTATCTAACAAGACAGGACTTGCAGAGCAGCTAGATAAGGAAGTTCCAGCCAGAGTCTTCTGGATCCGAGGAGTAAAGACCGCAAAACCAAATTTTTCTGTGGCCGATATGTCAGGAACACAAAGTGATCACCTGCAATAGCTGCTTTGGCTTAAATGTGTGATGAAACGTCATTTCGGAAAATTCAATTTTAGAACCTTCTTTTCCGAGCATTTTTGTGTGTTTTATGTACTGGCTATAATTTTCTTTGCATTAAATTGGTAATGTAATGTTAGGTTAGTAGCTTCAATTTATTAAGTTCAAAATATTTCAGCTCTTTTTTTCACCTTACTCATCCAGGATTTAAGTAGAAAAAGAGACTCAGATTTTGATCACAGTTTTATTACAAACATTAGCTATTTTACAGTGTGTTAGTATTTTATACACAGTTGTTAATTTCTTTATTGGAGTGTTTTGTTCGTTTCATTGTACAGTTGTTCTTGACCGAGGCGTCCAGTTGTCGTCTAGAATTTAAGCCGTGTTATCTAGTATCCGTGTTGAGCGTGGTAGGCTGCCTTCAAAGCAGGATCAGGGGCACCATAAAGACCAGCTCCCAGACGACCAGCGCCATACAGAGGGTTCGCCCGAGCGTACGCCAAAGCAGCTGACTGAGGAATTGGGGCGGCAGCACCTTCTTGACGGTTGACCACAGCGTTAAATCCTCCAACAGGATCAGCTGTGTAGTCTACAGTGCGGAGAGTACCGTCAGGTTCTACAAGACTGTAGCTGCCCTTGACAATATCTCCACTACGGCTTTCATGCTGGCTCTTGGAGTCTCCGGTGAAGATGTCGTTGACACTGTAGTTGAAGTCGTACTGAGGATTAGGATCGTAGTAGGGGTCAGCAAAGGCTGGGTTGTAGCGTCCTCCAGCGAGAGAGGCAGCACGAAGAGCTGCAGCGCTGGTGCCGAGACCGAAACCTCCCAGAGAACCGAGACCAGCTCCTCGCAGACCAGAAGCAGAGTAGGATACTGCTGGTGAACCCAAGTAACCGGCTTGGGCGACGGCGACCAAAGCGACTGCGAGGACCAACTGTAAGTGTAAACGGTACAATCGTTAAGAATCTGTAAATTGGAATGGAGATCATCAAAGCCACAGAAATCCCCTGCCATGTATGTGAACCATACAACAGAATTGCAATGCGATCTGCAGGTTTATGACAGCTTATTGAAGAGGATTTCACTCTAATGTACAAAGATAACTTTCTCAGTCATGATTTTATCTGGACTTTATCTTCTCTTTATCAGTGGATTCCGGATTTTTCTGTAGTAAGGGTTAGAATGCAAACTAATTTGGTTATTAGAAAGTGCCGTCTAGCCCGTTCTTTCCTTATGCAGTGGGAGTAACATAAATTCTAGGGGTTCTGATGGGCCAAACCACTAGTGATTATGCAAAACTCATAGCACAATCGTTGTGCAGGATAGACTATGCTTGTTGCCCACTTCAGTTTGCATTCTAACCTATTACTGCCAAAACATCTCGGCTGTACTTATCACTATTCGATGGCATACTATACATGATATTTTCATGAAAATAGAAGTTCAACGCCATTGCTCTAACCAAATATGTGTCTCCATAATTAATTGCTCATAGTTGGCGGCTAGCATACTCAATAAATCAAACCTTCGTGAGACATATAGCCACTGCGAACTTTGGGTTGTCATAATAATAATGTTACTCGCTTTATGTCCCACTAACTACTTTTACGGTTGGTTTTCCAAGACGCCGAGGTGCCGGAATTCAGTCCCACGGGAGTCCTTTTACGTGCCAGTAAATCTACCGACACGAGGCTGACGTATTTGGGAACCTCCAAATACCACCGGACTGTGACAGGATAGATCCTGCCATGTTGGAGTAAGAAGACCAACGCCTCAAACGTTCGAGCTTTGCAGCCCGGCATTGGATTGTCAAAATGACTACTGACCAGTGAAGATATTGGAGCGCTACGTGATCAGCGTTTGGCTTTCGTGACCGGGGCCACTACCTATCACATCGCCCAGCTCTCAATTTCCCGAAATTGTATGAACCCCGTTCCAGCCATCAGTGTAGAATGGAAAACGTTGGACGGGCAGAGAATCAAAACCTGGACCTCCAGGTTTGAAGCAATGAATAAATCAATGATGTCTAAAGCTTTACCCAAAGCTGAGTCGAGATGTTATTCGTAACAGGGGCGGGGTGGAGGTGAGGGGAAGTTAGCGTTCCACGACAATGAACAATAAAAACATTAAATTAATTAACATGGTCAAGGGAAAGGAATCTGGAGTTTAAAAAAAACTAGGCACCAAGAGTTAACTGAAGTGGATAGAAGACGAAAGTCCTAGGAAATAAACACCCAACGTGAAATTCTCAAAGTTTTGAATTTAGTTAGAGAAAGAGGGAGTCTTGTATCCAAAGGCTGATTGAATCTGCCCAGCATCAGCTGTCAAAGAAATCTGGTGCATCACTCGAAATGTACACAAGGAAAACGAGAAGAGAAGCTTCCGTTCACCTTCCGAGTCGTAAGTGTAAAAAGCATCTTAGGTGTGACAACTGAGTGACACCGATACTGGTAAGATGCAGGCAGCCGTGGTTCAGTTCCCGGCCAGTATATGTAAGGTTTCGAAATGAGAAAACACGTCCATGAGTTTCGGATTCTAGATCAAAGTGATGCTTTCGAAAGTAAGATCACGAGACCAATATTGTCGTTTGAAACTACAAGGTAACTTGTTTGTTTGATGTTCTCTACAAACAACACTACAAACAATCTTCTCACAGTAGAACCACGGGAGTGAGTTAGGTGCCATGATACAAGGAGCTGTAAGCATGCATTCAGAAGTTGGTAGGTTTACAACGGCCGTGAAGAATACGTCCTCCGGTCGCTCATTTATACAACAAGAAAATGCAGGGGCTGTGCCTTCATTAAGTCCTCAGCCACTACCATCCCAGCCTTAGCCCTTCCCTATTCAATTGTCAACAAAACCTGATAGGACATACATATCAAAAAATTCTTAACAGAATACATCATAGGGACTTACTTCATAAGGAAATGTTTTACTACTTTTGCTCATACCTATGTTATTTTTGTATAATCAAAGCCAATCCCCGTCTATTTATAAATCATATCAGAAAGCTCAGAGCTCTGTAAATACTCTTTAGAAACTATTACGTTATACTGACAATTGAGAGGAGATAATATGCCAATAACGTGCAATCGGTCATGCTCGATTTTACTTTTAGGAAGTTTTTAAGAAAGTTTGTTGTATGACCACTCATCGAAATCTCCATTAGTATTTAATTATTAACCCAATAAAACCAAAATTAGTGTTTCTATACAAGCTAATCATCTGTAATAGCAACATACACAAAATAAATAATTGTGTAAAACATTGTATTGAGTTCTGGTATAACAGGCTATACCCCATACACCTAAATAGATACCTGTATTACTCTATCAATAAAAATGACTATACTGAGGATAGTATTGTTCGTATGTTGTTTAGGAAATCACACAGCATGAGATGATTTAGAAGGGAAAACAATAAAGTATTCGAGATAAACACAACTGAATTTGTGCTTCTAGAAGTTTACAAGATTTATCAGAACTTTTAAAAACTGCCAATGGTTTTATGAATAAATTATGAATAGCACTGTACTCATGAGAGAAGGTAAACCGAGATATTGTTTTTAAAATAGGACAAAGGAAAAAGAGCGAGTTTTCTCTGTAGTATGGACGCGTAGTTCTACCCCACCATCAACAGCCTTTAAGACAGTTTTACATTTTCCAATTTCATACCTGGAAAATGCTGGGCCCGTAACTTAGTTAACGCCACGGCTGTTTCTTTCCCAGTCCTGAACTTTCCCTATCACATTGTCGCCGAGTGGCTCCGCAGTTTGAGTCACGCAGCTTTCATTTTGCACTCGGGAGATAGTGGGTTCGAACCTCGCTGTCAGCAACCCTGAAGATGCATTTCTAAGGTTTTCCATTTTCAAATGCTGGGGATGTACTTTAACTAAAGCAACGGTTTGCTTCCTACCCCATCGTAGGCATAAGACGTTTACTGTTTTGGTGCGACGTAAAGCAAATTCTAAAAAATAAATCTGAAATCAACAGCAATGGCAAAAAAGGACTAAGGTGCTGCATTCAAAGTCGGATTCCGGGATTTAATGGGTTAATCATCTTGCACTGAAGTTTTTCAAAACGAGGAAATTGGAAACTTATTTCTATAAATAGATTGAATTTATGGCAATATCGTGGGGCCAGTATTTGGTGTAGATTTCATCCAATTCTAGGCCCAAATACCTTTCCTAACGCCAACTCTATGTCTAGGTATGCATACACTATTGATTGTCTCGGTAGTGGTTGGTAGTTTGGTTTGTTACGTGTAGACAAAGAGCAACTGGAGAAGGAAGAAAGAAATTTCTGAGAAATACACTGGGACCAGAAAAACGAGGTGAAAGAAAAAAGACGACGATCTCCGAAGAAATAAGATTCAAAAGAGTAAGGTTTACTGGGCATGTGATTAGGATGGACATGGAGAGAATGACTAGAAGAGTATGGGAGACAACGGGTAGGACGGCAGGAAAGACGGGAACAAATTGGGTTGTCGTGCTCCGAATGGACTGGGCTGCGATTGGGTTCAAGGTGGAAGAACTGAAGAAATATACAACAACCAATATGCCAGAGCTCAATGACAGAGACATGTACAGGAATAGGATGGAGAAGTACCACTGGGGGAGACCAGAGAAGAGGATGCTGAAAAATCCTCAGTTCTAGCCCTTCAGGCAAGCAACTCAATGTTGAAATCATCCTAGGGATTTGACCTACGAAGAGTAGGTAAATAAAATATAATAAAGTATGAGAATATATTATTTATTTATTCCTAAAAATTATAATCCTTTTCTTAATCATCGTTATCTGGCCAATTATTTAAGCAGTTTGCCTTTTTCTACCACTACGAGCGCTGATGTGAGTAATGCATTGTTTCACTTAAGCACCACTACGAGCGCTAAAGTAAATCAATGCAGAGTTTCACTTAAGCCCTTATAAGTAAATTCGGGTGGACATTTCTAAAATAAATAAATGAACACCTGAAGGAACTGAAACAAGGAAGACATTACAGGAATAATTATGTAAACAAGTTAATTTGGCTAGGATTTGAATAAAAAAGAGAAAACGAGTAACGAAACTATTTTAGGCTGGTTTTCCAAAACAGCATTTAGGCCGGAAGTGATATTCGAATTTTTAACGTTTGTTAGAGCCATCGAAGATTCACAATTTGAAAACTTTCCTGGCCCTTTAGCCCTTCAGTTTTCGGCACAGTTGAGTAACTTGCTTAATTTTACGTTTTTCGCAGTATGAGAATTTCTGGAAGAAGAAAAAGAAACCGCAAACCATGACAAATCTTCCCGTTGTCCTACCGAGGGCGTAACGAAAGGAGAAGACGATTACAATTACCCAGTTTCCGAGCAAGAGATACCAACCATATAGTGTTAAAATATATGACTAAGCCGTCAATCGAACCCGGAGTCCTCTGAATCGGAGGCTTCAATTCCAGCGAGCCAGATATGAAACTGCTTCCGTTTAACACATGTTTTTTCTAGAGTTCGTTGTATAACCATGCACTGAAATCTCCGATTACAATTCAATATTTTTACGTTGACTATTGAAAATTCCAAGGGAAGTAAATTGGAAACTTATTTCTAAAAATCAAATAAGACATCGTAAGGCAACGTTTGTCTTCTAGAAGTGTTTTAAATTCAATTATCATTGAAATTTGAAGTGTTGGTAAGATTAAAACGAGAAATCTATTTCTATAATGTTTAAATCTGCAGTGGTGTCACTACTTACTTTGAATACCATGGTGAACTATCTGTGTGTTAATGTCAGACACTGATGCTCTAGTTGTGATTACACAGGATCTTATATACCAGCAACGAGATGATTCGTGACGTCGGCACAAGGACACACCCAGAAGGCGCGGGCCTTGAAACAGTAGGTAAAACGTTCCATCAGGTCTACATTAAATTAGCCATGTCTTCACAAGGAGAAAGGGATAGAATCAAAAAATGCAAAGTAAACCCCTCTTCAATCTGCTACAAATTGCTCTTCCACATCCTTGCTGCGGTTGGCTTATAATGACGAAGCTCGCCAAAGGTGTTATTACCATGCATTATCTCTCGAGGAACTCCGTACCGTAATGCGAACTTATGTCACGCTATTTAAATAGGAACACAACGTCAAATTAATGATGTGCAAACTTCTCATCCGTGTTTCTGTAAATCATCAAGATCAACAACTAAGGCCAGTCAAGGTAGAGAGAAAATTCCTCAGTTTATTGATATGTCCTCGCATCTAGAAATTGTCACCGTACCACATTCTGTTTCAGAGAAAGCAAAAAAAAAAAAAAAAAAATGGTGTTACTTCCTTTAGGAAAATCAAAATATCATAAATTTGTCTTTCAATAAATGAAACTCAAATTGTTAACTAATTATTTATTTGCATCTAACGAATCGTTTTCGAGAGACACCTGTATGAAATATAGAGTCGATAAGTGTAGGATTCAGTGCATTGAAAATGGGACAATGACTTCGGCCCAATGCAACTAACACGAATGAAATAATCAGGTATGTAGATCAGGGCCTCTCAAACGCCCAAAATTTCACGCGTGCAAAGTGAGGCGCAGAGTTCCTGTGCGCAGTGCATCGGTCCCTCTCGGCTCGGCTCGGACCAACGCTTCGTCTCTGGGCTACTCGGCTAAGCTCGGCTCAACTCGGCTCAGATTTGGAGCGCTACGGAGCAAGTGAGGAAGAGGGAGACAGGTGGAGCGAGCGAGACAGGCGTGGGGAAAGAGAGAGACAGCGCTATTGCTCCAAATCGACGAGTGGGGGTCTGCACTCTGGTCAACCAAGCGAAGTCGTCTTTTGCACCGTGCACAGTGCATGCACCCTGAGAGGCCCTGATGTAGAGTATGATGAGATGAGGACTCTTTGGAAAAGAGCCTTCTATACATCTTAGTCATGGCCATTCAACAGTATTTCACATCACAACCTGCACGGCTGCTAGGTAACATCGCGTCACACATTTTGTATTGCTAATTTTGTGCCGTAAATTTTCAGATAACCTCCCAGCCGTACTCTAAGATATATTTATCTCAATTCTGATATATGAGAAAATTGCGAAGCATTAATTAAACCTGCATTAAATATTTCCTAATTTCAAATTCTTTCCAGTAAGTTATTCGCAGCTTAACTCTTGTATTATATAAAAACGAGAAATATTATACATTCCCTAATTATTGATAGCATTATCTTAGCGGAATCAAAACTCATGGAGCAGACTCTTCATCACCAGTATCAAAACTTCACACATGTTGATGTGGCGTAGTGTTCTTCCAATCCCGATACTCGTACTAAGTTTACGAGACCAAAACGATATTTCAAATTCCTGTCTTTAATGGACCTTTTATTTTTTCTCATCTTGCTTCTTGGATTTATATAATGAGGCATAATTATCTTGTCATTTTCCCTTCAACACACAGGCTACGACCACCAACATCTATAAAAATAAAATTATAATTTTGCCTGCACGGTTCATTTTCTTCTCACACATCACTTTTATCCTGGATGAGGCACGAACAGTTTGAAAATTACTTCAGATCAATTTTTATTTAGTTTGTCACGACGTCACGGGAAACAACCGAACAGAACTTCCCGAAATTTGATTTAACCCGTTTTACGATCTGAATTTTGCCAATAGAGAGAAAACTTTTAAAAAATGTTCATCTAATGAGAGAATTTGAAATGAGTATATTCCTTAAACATATTTTTTAAGGAGAACCAAACGGGGATATATTTGCAGTGTTAATTCTCATATTTTAAGGAAACTTTTCTCCGAGTTTATTAAATATAAAGGATGGATCATTTTACATATTGTTTTTGTGTCTTTTGCACATACTTTCAGGGAATTCTTTATTTTCGTATTGTATGCTTTAACTCATTTGTTCCTACATACTTCATTGCTACTGTTGTTGAGATTCTCAACGGAATATCCAGAGCGGTTCTAAAATTATTTAAGAAACAAATGGTGACTCATTTCGTGTGCCCCTGTAATTCAAGCAGCTTTTCTGACAAAAGGTTGCATATTCCGTCGATAAATATTGTTTTGTTCAACACAAATAATCGCTCTGCATCACATGATGTAATTGGAGCATAAATGTATCGCACTATATTTGGTATCTTAATATTTGCTAGCATTGCAACTTCAAGCACCTTACCAATATGAAAGATAATGCTGTATGTTGGATTATCTTTCTAGTAGTAAAGAAAATCTTAATAGAAACTGCTTTTCTAGGTGCTCCTGGCATTTGAGTCAATTCTCTGGCAGGCCTTCTACGTACTTGACTAATGTCAGCCGTGGCAACTCCATTGTTTCTATCGTCCCCACCATAGTAGGTAATCTGGCAAAATGTGCCTATATGTATGCTAGATCTCCTTTCAGGCTTTTACTGCAAAATTCCTCCTTTGCAAGTTCTACACAGTTACTTGACTGACATTAAAAACTATAAATCAAAATTCATAACAAAATTTACATTTAAAAATTCCAGGTTTCCATCACCGAATTCTCCATCAAAGTATGGAAAGTTCTAATAAAGAAAAGTTTCATTTTAACGGAAATATTAATGAAGGGGATATTTGTAAACCCTGTAAAATATGAAACAGTATGGAGATTTTCACAAAATATGAAATATTATGAAATGTGAACAATTTTTGCGTGCATTGCCATGGCGCAAACAGCCCCGTAGGGGCATGGCCTACCAAGCGACCACTGCTCGGCCCGAAGGCCTCAAGATTACGAGGTTTTTGTGTGGTAGGCACGACGAATTCTCTCGACCGTTATTCTTGGCTTTCTATACCGGGGCCGCCATCTCACCGTCAAATAGCTCCTCAATTGTAATCACATAGGCTGAGTGGACCTCGAACCAGACCTAAGATCCAGGTGAAAATCCCTGACTTAATCATTTCGAATGATATGTCCCAAGAACATTTGTTTATTTTCTTAATGTCATGCATGACCTCTACCTCTTTGTGCATGTGTTAGAGTACTTCAGTGTTACATATTCTATTAAGCCATGATATTCTGAGCAGGCAACGGTAGCACCACATCTCGATGGATCGATGTTTGTTGGGCAGTATTCTCCGTTAGGGTCCAGGTCTTAGCACCATAAAGTAATACAGAGAACAGAAAACGGACATTTAATATTAATGACCCTGTTAAAGAGGATTTTATGAATGCAGTCCTTGACTGTTCAAGCTAAGACCTAATTTCAACAGCTGCGATCAAGTACGCATCCAAGATCCTGAAAACGTTGGACTTGAACCAGGCTGAAAAGAAAGAAGACGACGAAGAAAAAGTCCATTATAGCGTTTAAGTTTCACGTATACTTGAAGGTTCCCCGCGACACTTGGGTTAGTAATGTTTCATTTTACCTGGCAAGATTAAGGCCTTCAGACCTTCTCTTCCATCTAGCCAGGCACGGACCCAGGCATGGAAGTATATATATATATATTACATTACATTACAATCATTAGATTAAATATAAATTAACTTAATAGTAAAAATGATAAGTGATGAAATTAATTAGTAAATTAGATATAATAAAAGGACAATTCTTAAAACTAATATCCTACATGTAAAAAATTGGTAGTGAATGAAATTTAACAAAATGTGAAAAATAAAACGATTAAGAATTTTTTTTATTTTTACTATTTGATTTACGTTGCACCGACAAAGATAGGTCTTATGGCGACGATGGGTTAGGAAGGAAGCGGCCGTGGCCTTCATTATGCTATATATAGCTCCAGCATTTTCCTGGAGTTAAAAAGGGAAACCACGCAGAACCGCCTTTAGGGCTGCCGACAGTAGGATTCGAGCCCACTATCTTCCGGACGCAAACTCACGCACGGCCAAATCGCCCGGTACTAATCTTCCATAAATAATATAATGGCAAAGAGTCCATAAATAATATAATGGCAAAGAGTAGCGCATCAGGTTTACATATAATCCTTATTGTGCATAAAATGTCTCCAAAGTGGTTCTTTGTAAGTGCGAATAGCGCTTAACCCGCTGAAACTGTCGGGAAGGAGGTTTCACGCATGGCATACAATTACTGTGAATGAATTGTCGTAAATGGCGGTTCTATAAGAAAATAAAGAAAGGATGGAATAATTAGAAGATCTAGTGTTAAGACTGTGTTAGGACGAGAGGTATTTGAAATATGAAGTAAAGTAAAATGTTTGTGAAGAATGAAGGACTTTATAGAGAGTGCGACGAATTTCAGGTCGGGGCTAAGATAGGTGATTATATGGAGTTATATTGTCATAACACCGTAGGTTACAGACGTATCTCACACATGCATTTTGACCAAATTGCAATTTGCTCAATAACTTGCACCCAGCGTCTCTATAAATCGCGGCATAATAGTCGAAACAAGGGAAAACTATAGCTTCTACCAGCATTTTTTTAAAGAGCTGAAATAGTAAAGGTCGTGGTTTTGATAAAGGAAAACCACTTTAGAGATTTCCGTTGGTGAAGTTTTGAGCCCATCATATTCCGAATGAAATCTCACAGCAGTATCCAAATCTCTTTTTCTCACGTATGGGTGGACGGTTGCATGTAACTATTTGACTTTCCCTTATCTCAATCCGCTAATAATACTGCGATGGCTGTATTTCAGGACAATTACAGTAATTGATCATGAAAATGGAGAGCGAGTATGTTACATAATAATGTTCAATAACCTAACCAATTGTGACGGCTGAATCAAGACAACTTTAAAAAACAGATAATCGTGGGAGCCACGCACGGTATTGATGTCGAAAACTGTGCGCTATCAAACAACTCTTATCTCAGTCGAAATTTACGAGCTTAACAATTATCGAGAAAGCGCGTTTCTGCTCCACATATGTAGTAAGTAGGTTCTTTTTAATTAAGAACGTGGCTGATTATAAACATCTTAGAACGTAAGAATATGGTTCAATATTATGTCTTCCTTTATTCCCAGTACTTTCCGTTCCTCTGACATCACTCTCTCCGGTTGATGTCGATCTTAAATCTAGATGTTGTTTAGCCAGAATTCCTCCCTGTCAGTTGTGACATCATTTGTAATCTTAAGACATTCTAAATCCCATGTTGTCTCTTCCATCGAATCAATGGTATTTTTTAAATTTGAAGAGTAACAAAAAATCCTCCGTTAACATTTTGTTGTTCATTTTGTGACGGTGACCAACAAACTGTACTCTTCTTTTTTTATATTTTATCTGTAATTTTCTTTATAATTCGCTAGAGAAATTCACGTTTCCTCCTCAACCAAATGTTATCTTTATTTCTTTAGGGACTCAACATTTTAGCCTTTCTTCCTTACCCTTCTCTTCATTGAGAGTTTCTGATCCATATAGTACTTCTGGATTTAATTCCAGCTACGGAGTGCCCACTATTTGCTTATATATATACAAAAGTGGATATTGGTATATTTGGGATTAATAGACTCAAAAACTACTGGACCGATTTCGCTGAAAATTTCACAGTTTGTTCTTATTACTTCTGAGAGCGATTATGAAGTGGTTTGAACTACATCCGATGGGTATTTTTTAAGATGAGTAATTTTAGGTATTTTTATTTATTTGCAAAGCCGCACCAAGATTGAAACGACTTGATGGACAGATTGTCGCTAAAGCTGTATCATGGTAGTCCGGTAATAAGTGCTGTATGTAGGAAGATCGGAAGACATCGTCATGTTTTATGAGTCAAATTTGGTACAAATATTACTTGCTACCTGAAATAAATGGTATGGGGGGAAGGATATCCATAACACCCCAAGGGGAGGGGTCAAAATGTAAAAGTAATGGAAAAAAGACCGACATTAGTGTCGTATCCATAGAAAGTGGAGAGGAACCATATTTGCCCCTATCCGGCTACAGCTGGATAAAGGAAAATGATGATGATGATGATGATATGAACTATGCCACTTAAAATGCTGTTTAAGTCGAAGTTCATCCCGAATACCACCCCTAGCGGCGGGAGTTGATAGGGGGTGAAATATAATAATAATAATAATAATAATAATAATAATAATAATAATAATAATAATAATAATAACAATAACATATTGCCTTTGCTGGCAGGACCTAGTGTTTACAGTGCACTATGTCTTCTGGTATGGGCTAGAGCAATCTTGTTACTTTCATTGATCTCTCTCTGTCGTACCCTTGGCTTTGACAATGTGAAAGTGACTGAGGTATGAGCGATGCTAGTAATGCCATTCCTTCTGCAGCCAGTCCCTGGTGTGAATGGTGTGAAAATGTTGCTCATAGGGTCGGTTGGTGCATGCATTTCAGTGGGCTTGGCAGACTGATATGTAATAGCAACTTCTGGCTCGGTGAGGAAAGCAACGGGAAACTACCTCACTCCTCATTTCCCTAGTACGCCTTTTCAGTGATGCGTAGGCCATCTATGACAGCTGATGGCGGAGCTGTTGAGGATCCAACCAGCTTTAGGGCTGAAGACTGAACATACATATAATAATAATAATAATAATAATAATAATAATAATAATAATAATAATAATAATAATAATAATAATCTTCTTCTTCTTTGTCGTTTAGGCCTACTGAGGACCACGGGGCTCGTATCTACTCCTGGGTAAAGTTGTTGCTTTCTTCTTCTTCCAATACTCCTTCATTTGCTGACTATGAGCTAGCTTTCTCTCCTCGGTCCACTTAGTTCCTGTAGTCTTCTTACTTGTAAGGGACGTTGGGAAAACTCCGTGTCGAATGGCTTGACGGAACAGTAGTCGGTCATGGGTTTGTCCCGGTGGGATATCTAGTTGTTCCATATCTGACCTAACTGACGTGATCCATTTGTTCTTAGAAGCCTTGCCTCTTCCTGTTACTGTGAATATCCTTTTGGTGAGTCTTTCGGAATCCAGACGGGCCAAGTGTCCATAAAAGGTCAGGCGCCTTTTCCTTATAGACGTGACGATGTCCTCCTGGTGTTCATACAGTTCATTATTATGGCGGATTCTGTAAGTGCCTCCTTCCTCTCTGATTGGTCCTAATATCCTCCTCAGGATCTTCCTCTCTTTTAACTCCAGCTTTCTGAGTGGGCCCTTCCTAGCCATTACAAGGCACTCAGAAGCATACAGAACAGATGGTTTGACTACCGAGTTGTAGTGTCTGAGCTTGTGGTTCTTGGAGAGGCACTTAGATCAATAGATACTACGACTAGAGTGATAAGCCCTTTCAAACTTGGTACATCTGGCATCTATGGCTGGGTTCTCGCTCTGATTCGCAGAGATCCATTCTCCCAAGTACTTAACCGCAGGTACTTTTCGTATGGTAGCGTCTGTGAGAGGAATTGTAGAAGGGGCCTCCTTGATATTGGTCATAAATTCAGTCTTCTGGATGCTGATTTTCAGACTAGTCTTAACTGCTACACAATAAAGACTCTGTAAGTTGTAGGTTGCCTCCTCTATATTGTTTGCCAGTAGAATGAGGTCATCGGCAAAGGCTAGGCACGGGACAATGAGGTTGTCTCTCTTGTACCCAAGCTTCAGTCCAGCTCCCGGTGGTAGCATAGTTCTCCATTCTCTAATGATCTTTTCCAGGACACAGTTGAAGAGAATGCAGGAGAGACCATCACCCTGTCTAACTCCTGTTCTGATTGGAAAGCTTTCAGATAGTTCACCTCTGAACCTGACCTTGGACGTCGTGTTCCTCAGAGTGGCTTGAATCAATCGTAGGGTCTTCCCATCCAGACCAAGTTCCCATAGTATGGAGAAAAGGGTGTCTCTGTCCACAGAGTCATAAGCTTTCTGAAAATCTACTAGGACCACCACCCAGGGATGTCCACCTCGGCTTTTGTAATTGAGAACTGTCTTAAGATTGTGTATCTGTTCTGGACAAGATCTAGTCTTACGGAAACCAGCTTGGTATTCACCTAACTGTGAGTCTAGCTGTGTGGTGACTCTATTAAGCAGAGCTACAGAGAGGATCTTGTAGGTAATTTGTAACAAGGAAATACCTCTATAATTGTTGAGATCTGTCTTACTTCCCTTTTTGTGGAGGGGGTGAATCACGGCAGACGTCCATCCTTCGGGTAGGGACTCTGTTGTCCATATGTCCTTTATGATTTGATGGATGCTCTCTAAAGACTGGTCATCTGCATGTTTCCACATCTCGGCAACTATGCCGTCTTCACCTGAAGCCTTGTTGTTCTTGAGACCAGCGATGATGTCCTTTATTTCTTCTCTCGTAGGTGGTTGAGAATCAGGGTTCCTGTGTGAAGGCTCATGGAAAATAAGCTTTTCTTTAGGTTCCTCTGCGTTCAGTAGCTTCTGGAAATAATCTGCAAGAGTTTTGGTGCAGTCTTTATTGTTCAGTTGAAGTTTTCCATCTGGTCCGTGGAGGATGAGGGTAGGAGCTGTGTACTGGGTCGTTTGCTTCTTAAGTCCTTTGTACAGGTCTCTTGAGTTGTTTCTCTGAAAATTATTTTCAGCCTCTTGCATTAGGCTCCTGAGGTAATTTCTCTTGGCACTGCGGATGGTGTTAGCTGTAGCTTTTCTTTCCATGAGGAAGGCTTCATAATTGGCTTCAGTTTTATATTGGTTCCACCTAGTCCAGGCTTTACGCCTTTCTTCTATAGCCTCATCACACTTTGAACTCCACCATGGGTGTTTGCCTTTGGTTGATGAGGCAGAGATAGTTTCTTCAGCGGCATCCAGCAACGCCTTTTGTAAGGCAGGCCGTCCTTCTTTCTCTGTATTCTTCCTGAGGGTATCCTGAAAATCACAATCCTCATCGTGCAGCCGCAGAGTATTGAACCTGGGTATCTTACGACTACTTTGGAGAGTTGGTGTTTTTCTAAAGGGTTGCATATTAATCTTAACAAGTGAAAGGTAGTGATCAGAATCTATGTTGGCTCCTCGTAATACCTTGACGTTCTGCATGTCTGTATGATGTTGCCGTGCTATAGCAACATGGTCTAACTGGAATTCACCAAGCATAGGATTTGGACTCCTCCATGTTTTGGCCTTTCTAGGTAGATGTTTGAAGGCTGTTGATTTCAGGACTAAGTTGTACTTGTCACAGAGTTCAATGAGACGTTCTCCATTTCTGTTTTTTCTCTTATGGGCTGGATAATGGCCTACTATCTTCCGGTACTTCCACTCCTTACCGACTTGTGCATTGAAGTCTCCCATGAGTATGATGGAATGGTGGGAAGGGATCATATCTAGAGTTTCTTCTAAGGTGGCCCAGCATTGTTCTACATTTTCCAGGTTTGAACGGTTTGTGTCATTCGTGGGTGAGTGGAAATTTATGATTGTGTATGCTCTATTACGAGACCTGAAGGATAACGCGGAGGTCCTTCCGTTAGGTGAAGTGAAATCTAAAATATGGTCAACCATCTTGTGGTGTACCGCGAACCCAGTACCAAATTGTGGAAGTCTCTTGATAACTCTTTCACCAGGTTTCCCCTTGTAGATTCTGTACACTCCGGACTCTATTGTATCCTCGTCGGTAAACCGAGTCTCTTGTAGCGCTGCTATCATAACCTTGTACTTTTCCAGCACGTCAAGCGTTTGTTTGAGCTTACCTACCTTCAGTAGGGAATTAATATTTATTGTAGCAAAGTACTCGATGTTTCTCTTTGGTTGTCGTTTAGCAGAATTAGATAGAAGTGGGAAGCATGAAGGTGCAGGTTCCCCAGAATCCGATGACCTGCTTGCCCCAGACTGTGTGGGGGTGGATTGTTTACCACCTGGGGTACATTTCTGAATATAATAATAATAATAATAATAATAATAATAATAATAATATAAAGTGACCATTATATATGTAGAATCTATAGTTTTGGGGGTCGACGAGATGAATAAATGCACTCCAGATGTCGTTTCAAGTCCAATTTCAACCCCACCGGCATGGGGGTGAGAGATGGGGTGGTGGTGGCGGTAGTGGTCGTGTTTATTGTTTTAAGAGGATGTACAACTAAGCAACCATCCTCTATTAACTAATCAGATGGAAAGTTGAAGAGATCCGACACTTCGATAAATGAAGGTAACGGCCAAAGAAAGAAAAGAACAAGAATAAGAGTCGACCAAGTGAGGTCGGACAGGATAGATGAAAGTGATGAGCTGACACAAGTAAGTTGACGCAAATGCCAGGACTCAGCTAAGGTCCACATCGTCGCCAACCCACGCTCCAAATGTATGATTGCTGCTACCCTTTTAGTCGCCTCCTACGACAAGCAGGGGATGCCTTGGATGTTATTCTAGTATTTGTATATATCACAATAGCTTGGCTGAATGGTCAACGTTGAGTCAGTAGGTTCAGAGGGTCCCAAGTTCGATTCCCGGCCGGGTCGCGATTGTAAGTACATTCCTCCATACAGAATCAGGAAGGCCATTAAGTCGTAAAACAGGGGCCAAATCCACATATGCGATACAATTCCCATCCGCGAGACCAGAAAGGCGTGGGATCAGCGACAAAAAAAGAAGATACATACCAGGATGATGCCCGCTCAAGAATCAACGAATTTATTATTTACAGCTGTTTGGTGTATTCCACTGGCATTTGTTAGACAATGATGGAAAGGAGCATCATTTTAATTTATCTCGCTAACAAGAGGTTGGTTTTCATTTGAAGGATTTTCGCAAGAAGTATTAATTCGGATGTTGGGTGGATGAAATATTTCCCTAACGAGGATTATTGCCTTAAATGTAAAGAAATGAATACACAAAGTCTTGTAACGCTGTTCTGTAAGCTATTTTAAGGCGACACACCAGAGATAAAAATCGATATTTTGGTCAAATTTTTATGACTAAAATTGAAGGGACTGAATTTATTTTATCTTGCCACGAAGTTACACTTTATTTGCCAATTGTAACTTTTTATTTAAATCCCATTTCCTCCCGTAATATTCTGCCAAATGTAACAAAATTTGTGTAGTATATGTAGCACAGCTATATTAAGAAACCTGCGTATGGAATTTTTTATTGCAGAATTTTATCAAGTAGTAGGGATTTTTAAGTCCAAAATGTTAGAACGTAAAAATTACACAAACATTAGTACGATATATCACCTTATATAAATTATGTACAGAAAAATCGAAGGTAGTACTTTTAAAATGACTATTATCTAATCTAATTACGAATTTGCATTAACATGTTAATTACATTTCATTAGAAAAATGGAATTAAAAATAATTAATAATATTAATATAATAATTATTAATTAAAAATTACTTTTAAAAATCTATTAATTGTATATGAAATAAATGTTCGAGATATTTCTATTTTTATATAGGTGACATTTCCACAAAGTTCCGTGAAAATCCATATCTTCTTATCTCCGGAGTGTCACCTTAAACAACCTCAGCACTTTATTTTCAGCCGTACTTCCATAAGCCAATAATGTTTGCGGTAGGTTTATACTATAAAAGAGCGGTGTAATTTTCACTATCACCATGTTACGATCATACCTAAATATCCAGAATACCTTGCAATTCGGTTTTCATACCAGTCAACTTGCACCACGATGCAAACGGGATCCTTATCTAGATCTGAGCTAAGTATACCCATTCACCGATCAACTGGTTACAGCAAGTCATTCGTTGTCTCCGAAAGCCGAAACTGAAAATGCCTACCTGCTAACATTAGGAGCATGTTAAATATATCAAAATTTAAGAAGAAGCGGAGGAAATGGATGTTCAAAATTAAAATGGTTACCAACGGAACAAATATGTATTAACAATCAAGTAGTAAATTCACATAGGATACGGTAGTTTAAAACTACATTATATAGGCTACGAAGTTAAAATCAATTCTTTATGACATTGCTATAAGTTATAACTAGAGCCCGGAATTTTATGCACTAATAGGTTAGAATGCTAACTTACGGAAGCGAGAAGCAAGTATAGTCTGCCTTCACAACGATTATGCTATGGGGTTTGCATAAACATTAGGGTTTCGTCACATCAGAACCCCTATAATTTATGTTACTCTTTCTGCATTATGGAACAGCGGGTGGCCGGCATTTCTTACTAACCAAATTAGTTTGCAATCTAACCTATTACTGCATGAAAATCCGGGCTTTAGTTATAACTAACTGGCTTCAGATGTTAATTGTAAGATAAATGATTTTGTCCTTTTTTAATGTTGAAAAACATTTTTTACCAGACAAAGTAGGGGTTCTCATACTATCAAAAACGTAAAATCAAGCAATGTCCTCAATTGTTCCATAAGTTGAAGCGCAAAAGAGCCCAGAAAGGTTTCAAAATGCGAGTGTTATCAAACTTAAGAAATAAAAATTTCGAAATTCACTTCCGGCCGAAATGCAGTTCCGGAAAACAGCCTAAAATCGCCTATTTCTTTGCTAATTTTCTTTTTGATTCAAATCCTAACCAAATTAACTTATTTACATAATTCTTTGTGTGTTGTATTCCTTGGTTCAATTCCCTCAGGCGCTTTTTTGATTTTTTGAAAAATGTCCACACCGAATGTACTTATAAAGGCTTAAGTGAAACTCTGCATAGACTCACATTAGCGCTCGTAGTGGTGTTTAAGCGAAACATTGCACTGAATCACATTAGTGCTCGTAGTGGTAGAAAAAGGCAAACTGCTAATCTAATCGACCGGATAACGATGATTAAGAAAATGACTGTAATTTTTAGGAATAAATAAACAATATATTCATATTTATTATATTTACCTAAAAATTCGTAGCTCATATCTCTAGGATATTTTCAACCATTAAGTTGCTTGCCTAAAAGGCTACAACTGTGTATTAAAAAAAAGTGAATATAAATTCTGACAGAATAACATGCTTCATAGCCGGAGCTCCGCAAGAAAGACATTAAATAAATCGACTAGTAAATACCTAAATAAATAAACATTTTTCAATTTATTGATAGCATATGGCATTATTCGTCAATAATTTTTCAGTAAAGTACATACTATTCTAGTACTGCCATGAAATGAAATGGCGTATGGCTTTTAATGCCGGGTTTTGTCCGAGGACTTCGGCTCACCAGGTGCAGATCTTTTTATTTGACTCCCGTAAGCGAGTCGTGATGAGAATTAAATGATGACGACGACACATACACCCAGTCCCTGTGCCAGGGGTATTAACCAATTATGGTTAAAATTCCCGACCCTACCAGGAATCGAACCTGGGACCCCTGTGACCAACGGCCAGCACGCTAACCATTTAGCCATGGAACCGGACAATCCTGCCATGTCTGTCAGCTACAATTGACGAGGAAATCAGATCTGAACCACAGGCGTCCTTTGGCTGGTCAGCTCAATAAGCAATTACACATTTTACGATAGTCTCTTACGTATCGAGCATTGAAGTCTCCGGCAACAAGAGACTATAAGCATGCTGAAGGAAAGGCATATGTAGCAATATATATCTCAACTTGCCTTATATGAAAGCATGAAGTATCTGAGAATGGACACTGCATGGAAGCTGTAACTTGTCAGCCCCGGTAAGTTCGCATTTTACAACTACTGTCAGGAAGGGAGTGGAGCTGTCGAAGAGCAGAGTAAAAAATATTGCAGCTTTACTAAAGAGATGATTACAACACAACAACCAAGCTTGAAAACATGACGTACTTAGTAAGCGGGTTTGGGAATTACGAACGTAAGTCACGAAAGACTAACCAAACACTTTGTCCTGAAAAATAAATAAATAAATAAATAAATAAATAAATAAATAAATAAATAATTTAAACAGAAGCATTGCTAAATCACAGTTCAATATTTCGTTAATTTTAATTAAAATGTTATAGGTTCGTATTAATTGATTGACCATAATCCATTTTCCAATTTCAGGCATAGCAGTTTCTATGTGGAAGTCGAAGATACTGATGAGAGAAAAATCTACAGTAGAATAATGGAGACTTGAAACTAGAAATAAAACAATCATTTCCAACTATGGTATGGCAAGAGCACGAGATGAAGCTGTCGGATCTTCCAACCTATAATTACAGAGCAAGGTCTGTGGGTAATCACAAGAGGAGTTCAGTCGTCACGGTTTCAACTCCAACACTGTATTAGTACTGGCAGCTTCTGTGCGGTAGTGATTACCTCTGACATTTATACCTCTACAAATACATTCTACGGAGAACGATCTGTAACAGACGTTTTAGTATTACAAACCAACAATTTACTGCCAAGAACGTTGTGTTCTCTACTTATCTGATCAAATGTATAGTAAAGATCAGGGTGAATTCCTCAGCTCATTTATCCTTTCACATACTCTTTCCATATCGAAGTACTATTTAGTCTAAGGGAAAGCATCTGTTTCTCATAAAAGATACATATCCCAGCGTATTAATACTTGTATTGGATAGAATTCTCACTGTCACATGTGGAACTCTGGAATGCATTTAACCAGTGTAAAGTCGTATCGAACTAAGATATTTTTGGAGAAAAATGAAGTTCAAATTTAGTAAATAATGTTTTGTAAAAAGTAGTGCCGAGTTACAGGAGTACTGTACCACTATGCGGGGCGAAATGCTCGTACAGGAACAGCGTCGCCATGTCATGAAAGTGAGGATGCTTCGATGGCCTCTGGGATTTAGTAAACTGGACTACGTAAGGAAGCAGGATGTCAGAGCGGCATTTGGAGTGGCTCCTATTACTGACAAAATGGGACAGACTCGTCTAAGATGGTATGGTTACGTACTACGCAGCAGTATTACCTCAGGTGCGCAGGTGGGACTAGATACTAGATTTGAACCATGAGGGCTGTAGACCACGTGGACGGCCGAAGAAGAGACGGCTTGACGTAGTACAGGAGGACATGTGCTAGGTCGCCATTACTCTATTTGATGCCAAGGATCGAAAGCAATGGACCATGGAACAGTGGCGGCGTATGATATGGTACGATGAATCGCGGTTCCAGTTGTATCGAGCGGATGGGTGCGTGAGAGAGTGGCGTATGCCCTATGAAGCAATGGATCCTGCATGTCAACTAGGTTATGTCTAGCCGGGAGGTGGCTCAGTTCTGGTCCGGGCGGCGTTCTCATGGCCGCACTAGGCCCCATTGTCCGACTGTAGGGAGCGCTGACAGGTGCACGTTATGTGGACATTCTTTCAGACCACCTGCATCCCTTTCTGGCCCTAGAGTACCCTGATGGTGATGCCATGTTTCAACAGGACAATGAGCCATGTCACCGCTCTGTGGTGGCACGCAGGTGGTTGGAGGAGCACTCCAGTGAAGTTACGACCATGAATTGGCCATCCAGATCCCCCGACCTTAATCCAATCGAGTATTTATGGGATGCTCCAACTCGCACCAACTTCGAAGTCCAATTGTGGGTAGCAGTGCAAGATGAGTGAGTCCAGATCCCTCCAGAATGATTTCAAAACCTTGTAGAGTCGATGTCTCGCCGTATTGCTGTCGGTTTGGAGGCTCGCAGAGGAGCAACTCGTTATTAAAATCACATTCAGTGTCTTCTCATGACTTCTGGCCACTCAGTGTACTTTATATCTAGACTACATGAGGTAAGGGTTATTTTGCCCGAAGGCAGGTCCGAACTTCCGCAGAGGTGTTCCTGAGCCGGAGTTTACGTGCGGTAGGGTGGCCAGTTACTTTCCGCTCCTCCATTCCCTTACCCCCCAGCAACAGCGCGTGGCAACCCATCCAACTTAATTTCGGAGATCTCACGGGATCCGGTGTTTCAACACGGCTACGGCCGTTGGCTAGACTACATTATCTACTATATACTGGTACGTATTCACGTGTACCAAAAGAACAAGTCAATGATAAATTCACGAATTAGTTTAACATTTAGGCACCTTGCTTGGATGGGGAGATTTTAATCCCAGGCTGTGTATTAGAATAATTATTTTGTAAAGCGAACTTTCAAATGTGGCGTACTTACCCATTTCAAACATGATTGAGAAAATAAATGGTTCCAGATTACGTTCTCGGGCAACCGACCAGTGTTCCCAAATTCTTGGCTCAATTAACATGTAAATATAGAGGTTTAGCCAACATACAAGGCTAAAGGAATTTTCTTTAGAAACTTTATTCAAATTTCCCCATAATAAGGCAGATCCGGCTATCACCGTGATTTATCTGCTTCGTCTGTCCTGCCTGACCTCAGTTCTTGTCCTTATTTTACTCTGACAGTATTATGTTTGCTAAATCTAGGGGATCGTTCACTATGTTCACCCCCTCCCCCTTTTTTTACAACTGTCTTTACGTCGCACCGACACAGACAGGTGTTATAGCGACGACGGGATACGAAAGGGCTAGGAGTGAGAATGAAGTGACAGTGGCCTTAATTAAGGAACAGCCCCAGCATTTTCTTGGTGTGAAAGTGGAAAAGCACGGAAAACCATCTTGAGGGCTAGCGACAGTGGGATTTCAACCCAATATCTCCCGAATGCAAGCTCACAGCTGCTGGCCCATAACCGCATGGCCAACTCGCCCGGTTATGTTCCCCTAAGACCAAATCATTCTCTTGAGAGATTTTATTTTGAACAAACATTATTCCGATTTCCACATAATTTGGGGTTGCGTAGATTGGCAAAGATTAAAATAAAATTAGTTCAAAGATATTTTAAACATACGAAAATTAATAGTGTATAAGAATAAGAATTTATATGTCACGAAAATATACTATCATGGCAATAAATTATTTTAAATTTCAACAGTAGACTAGGGCGCTCATGAATTATATATTAGCTATAAGTAATTTTATAGTGTACTAAGATGATATTTCTCAGCGTATTGTCTCACTTTATTCATCAAATTGTTTCTCAGGCAGAACGTTTTACAGAAATTCCCAAATTCATTGGTAATAGCGATGATTTCAATAGATGTGTTTATATTTTTCTAGTCTGTATGGATGGCGGAGTCGTGGATGCATTTCAGTGAACTTTGCAGACCGATATCGTAAAAGTACCTTCCATTTCTGTGAGGAAAGCAACAGAAATCTATCGTAGTTTCCCTTTACCTTTTAGTATTGTCAAGGTGTTATTTACCAGCTAATAGTAAAATATGTTACGGATCAGTCTTGACATCCGAGTAAGGACCCAACATAGAAAGACGATATTCCCATTCTTGAATTGGATGAGCCGGAATCTTCTCTTCTAATTAGTGAAATAATGTCATCATTGCCGTCGTTGACGTCATTAAAAGTCTTATAATGGTGTTTCGTGCCTTAAGCTAATGTTACGATTTTCGGAGAAGTTCAGATTTCGGAAATTTATTCCGCAGGAGTTCGTTTACTTGCCGTTAGATTTCTGGACACGAAGTTCATGACATGGGCTGAGCCCAGATGAAAACTGAAACTTGCGCGGAGAAACACTTAGGTGAGCCTTTATAAAGGCAACTAAAGAATCATCATCTTGGCAATAAACGTAGGGCGTACTGAAGGCATATCGCACCAGAAACAATGTTGATTTGTTTAAAAATAGTAGATCCATCAGTAAAGGATATAATTCGACGATGGAGAGTTCGAGGATCATGTTCGAAAATATCAATACTATTAAATAATATGTAAATAAAAGGTCCCAGGTCACTCCCCTGCGGAACCCTTCGATTAAAAAATCAGAAGATGAATTGTACTCGTCATTCCTCTGAAGAATCCAAGAAAGCCAAGTAAGATTTTTATAAAGAAATGACCTAATTATGAAATTTATCTGGTTGCGGTTCTTTAAACAACAATCACTACTACTAAACACCAGAATTTACCTTACATGCGGCATAAGTATCCACACACCATGTACCGCCCCTTAATTCAGCATGAATGAGAACAGGCCTCTAATCTGCAGCATAGATTCCCGTAGACTTGAATGTGCATCCGTTCCAGATTGGTGCAAGAAGAGTTACAATTATTGGAAGTGCGTTAATTACGAAAGGGAGCGTGAGAAAGAACAATATGTATAAACCGTGAAGACAAGCTGTTACGTATATACTTCAGGGAAGCGGCATAAGAAGAGAAAGGATAGGTGAAACTAATAATGATGCATTTTGATTTGCCATGAAGGTTATTAAGGAGCTTTAATAGCTCTACTTCATATCATGAGTTACCATTTATTATTATCGTCATCGTAATAACTCACCATGTGTCATATTGCATCTGGTGTGCGAAACTGTGCTTAGACTTCTGGCGAAAGAATTAAAATATTCAAAGCAGCAGTGTCTTTCCATATGACTGTAAGCTTTGCTGTCGAATTCCTCGCACCTGCGGACCTTAGGTTCACAGTCTCCGGTGTTGGAGACAAGAGATCCAAGGTACTCAAAGTAGCTAACTATCAGGTAACGATATAGCTACCATTTGCCTTACGACGCACCGATACAGATAGGTCTTATGGCGACGATAGGATAGGAAAAAGCTAGGAGTGGAAAGGAAGCGGCGGTGGCGTTAATTAAGGTACAGCTCCAGAACTGTATTGGTGTGAAATTGGGAAACCACGGAAAACCATCCTCAAGGCTGCCGACAAATGGGTTTGGACCCACTATCTCCTGGATGCAAGCTCACAGCTGCGACGGCCCCTTACTCGGTATTCATAGTTAACAATCCTCACGATACTTTAAGGTTAAGTTTCAATATTCCACCTTTACAATACCATAAGTTTATTGTTTATTTATTTAAACAACATTATTAAATAATACGGGACATGTTTCGTCTAACTTGTAGACATCATCAGCCGTAAGATATTCAAGAAAAAACTTTAAAAAGGACAAGGACAGAACAAACACAATAAAATAAATCGGTTGTCGAACAACGTCAATCAAAATAGTGAGGATGTTTCAGATTGTTCCAAGTACAAACATTCAAATCCTGTTGATGGAAAAAACTTAAAATCACACACACGAGAACGATATAGTAAAGCTTGTTGTTAAAATTCTTCTTGAGTGTGCCGTTGATATGCAGCAATCAGGTGCGTCGGCAAAAGCTGATAATGAAGTGTATAATGTTACTTGTAGCAGAAAAAAAGACGATCAACGAGCATGTGTAGGGAGTCCAGAGAGAAGATGTAAAAAACGTCATATTGGTGCAAAGTTGACAATGCGGACTTTACGATGAAATTTATTTTATGTAATCCTCACCATGTCGTGCAGGTTGTTGCTAGGGCGATCTACAATCATCACTTTGGTTTTCATAGTGTTGAAATCAATAGGCTTCGCTGTACGTTTTTCTATCCTCTGTATGAAAGACTCTAGCCCACGCTGAACTTCTGCAATTATCAAGTATTGTCTGCGTTTCAAAGATGAATTCCTTGCCTGCCTCCAACAACAATGACGCCATTGCAGTCTTCAGACACCTCTCTTATGATGTACTCACTCCAGATGTTGAATAGCAGAGGAGGAAGAATACACGTCTGCCTCACAAGAGTAATAGGGGCCGATGACCTCGATGTTAGGTCCCTCTAAACAACAAGCAAGCATCACAAGAGTAATAATTGAGAAGACATACATACTTTTAGCACCGAGCTCGATAGCTGAAGTTGCTTAAGTGCGGCCAGTATCCAGTAATCGGGAGATCGTGGGTTCAAGCCCCACTGTCGGCAGCTCTGAAGATGGTTTTCCGTGGTTTCCCATTTTCACACCAGGCAAATGCCGGGGCTGTACCTTAATAAAGGCCACGGCCGCTTCCTTCCAATTCCTAGGCCTTTCCTATCCCATGGTCGCCGTAAGACATATCTGTGTCGGTGCGACATAAAGCAAATAGAAAAAATAGCATACTTTTAGCAAGTGTCATCTATTCCTCTTTTCTATCTAGTTATCTGTGGTATATTACCTCTTCCTTGGGTGTGTAACACCCTGCTTCCTCAATATCATTCATAAAAAACTTCGTACCACATATCGGTACACTTCCTCACTTGACTGTGCTGTCTCCACACTACTGTCATACAGCAGCTCCCCTCAGCCGCTACTGGCAATACTTTAATTATTTGTCATTATATTGTCACTATTGATAAATATCCTTGAACGGAATATTGTAATAGACTAACATCAGGCCACTCTATCGATTTGTCACCTAAAATTACACTTTAAGCAACATTTCGTTTTCGGTGAGGAACAAACTTTTTCAGTTGACAATGGACGTCGCATGACTCATCCAATGAGTATTATTATTGTTTGGGCTGGTTTCACCTACATATTACAAAAACAGAATTGGAAATATCTTCCAAACCAACAGAGAGAAGGATTATGACCCTTAGATGAGACAACAAGTATATACGGACATTTCAAAGATATACACATGAGAATTATCTTCAGGTAGACCAACAGGAAACTTTTAGATTTCATAAAAACTGCATAACTATGCTTAATGAAAGGAAAGACACAAAGTCCGCCTTTAAATAGCATGTGTCAAGTAATCAATAGACAGCGAAATGTGCATCACTAGCAAAGAGTATCTTCTCACAACCAGTTAGAAGTAAAATTACAAAGAAAACAGATGAAAATTAAATGCATACTTATCCTTGCATAACATTCTTGCGGAGATTCATTCTTCGCAATACGGCATTTTTATGTACGGTTAAAAGGGTTAATACTTAACGTTCATTGAACCAAGCTATTTGGCATTTTGAATGTTACCGAGATCACATAGCGAGAAAGAAGGGTTCTCTACAATCTTTACAATATTCAGTCCGCAGCGATAAGAATCGAGGGTTTTCAAAAAAAAGAAACAATGCTGAAAGAGGTGGGCCAGGGCTGCAGTGTGTGCGGTAAAGGAAATCAAAGATAGATTTGGAAAATGAATCATAATCCTAAGAGAGGAAATCAAAGCTGAGACTCGTCCATGATATGATTTTTTCTGAGTCTGCAGAAGATCCAGAGAAATGCTTGAATAATATAGACACAGTGTTGCAGAAGGAGTACAAGAATAAAATTAAAACATCAAACACAAAAGTAATGGAGTGCAATCGATCGAAGTCAGGTGGTGCAGGAAAGATTAGGAAAGAAATGTTTGAGAGGAATGGATTAATTTTGTTACTTGGGTGGTAAAATGACTAACGATGGTAGAAGTAAAGACGACATGAAATGCACACTAAACAAGCAAGGAACTTCGAACAAAATTAGAAACATGTTTTTGAAGATTTTCGACTGGAGTGTAGCATTGTACGGAAGTGAAATACGGACGATAACTAGCTCAGAAAGAAAGAAAAAAATAGAATCTATTGAAATGTGGTGTGCCAGACGAATGCTGAGGGTGAGGTGGGTACGTCGAATTACGAATTAAAATATATTGGATCCAATTGGTGAGAGGGCAATGATTTGGCTAAATTTGTCCAGAATAATAGAAGAACGGTAAGATACATCTTAAGCACCGAGGATTTGTTCAGTTAGGTTTTAATAATGTTATTTGTTTTACGTCCCACTAACTACTCTTTTATGGTTTTCGGAGACGTCGAGGTGCCGGAATTTAGTCCCGCAGGAGTTCTTATACGTGCCAGTAAATCTACCGACATGAGGCTGACATATTTGAGCACCTTCAAATACCACCGGACTGAGCCAGGATCGAACCTGCCATGTTAGGGTCAGAAGGCCAGCACCTCAACCGTCTGAGACACTCAGCCCGGCAGTTAGGTTTTAAGGGAAATATAAGTGATAAGAACAGAACAAAGTATGAATGTGACAAGCAGATTAGAGTATGTGTAATAGCTGCATAGAAATGCAAAGGAAAGGTAGCTTGTAGTGCTACATCAAAGCAATGTATGGAATGATGACCTAAAAACAACAGTAACACCTGGTATTTTATTAAATTTTAATTATTTAATTAAAATAGAGTTATTATATAGTCCGACTCATTGGCTGAATGATCAGCGTTGAGGCCTTCGGTTCAGAGGGTCCCGGGTTCGACCGGGTCGGGGATTTTAACCGCCCCTGATTAATTCTTCTGGTCCGGGGACTGGGTGTTTGTGTTTGTCCTAACACTTTCCTCTTCATATGCACACAACACACAACACTACCAACCACCAGAGAAAATATTACATCCCTCCATATAAGGTTGGCGACAGGAAGGGCATTACCGGGCGAGTTGGCCGTGCGCGTAGAGGCGCGCGGGTGTGAGCTTGCATCCGGGAGATAGCAGGTTCGAATCCCACTATCGGCAGCCCTGAAAATGGTTTTCCGTGGTTTCCCATTTTCACACCAGGCAAATGCTGGGGCTGTACCTTAATTAAGGCCACGGCCGCTTCCTTCCAACTCCTAGGCCTTTCCTATCCCATCGTCGCCATAAGACCTATCTGTGTCGGTGCGACGTAAAGCCCCTAGCCAAAAAAGGAAGGGCATCCGGCCGTAAAACAGGGCCAAATCCACATGTGCGCCACAGTTCGCACCCGCGACCCCACAGATGCGGCAAAAGCGGTAGAGAAAGAAGAAGAGTTATCCTTTATAAGTTAAAGAACACTGAACATACCGTATGATTTCCCAAAGCATATGTTCTCAAGGAAATGGACAAGAACACGCAATACTTTTCGAACCGGATACCGCTACTTGAAGAGATCACGAGAAAGGCAGGAAAGAACTGGTCCTGGAACCTTGGCTGCATCGTGTCATATTTTATTTATGAAGTACATCAATAATTAGCCGGACTGTTCCACTAATACATAATAACACAGTGCGATGACAGTTCGTAGTACTTCAACCTTCATGTCTTCAATGTTTACATAGACTTAGAGAAAGGAATACTAATTCTTCCGTTAGAACAAGGATTCATCGACAGAACATTGCGGTATAAAGAGAGTCAGTTTTGCGCGGTCTGACATTACAAAGCATCTGAATTAAATGACGTAGTTACCTTCTTTACGTACTCAAGAGAGTGCGGAAAATGACACTTTGGCGTACTGTAATATTACTTTCCGCAATCCTTTATCACAAATCGTCTCTGATTGGTTGAACTCCGTTTCATAGTAACGTACACATCTTCTTGAATTTTGTTTCTCCGCCTGATAGAAGCACCATGGTTCAGTATACCTCTACACAAAAAAATGGTGTCTCTACATTCCCAGCTTAAGTAATCTGTCGCCATCATAATACAGAATAATGTATAGGTTAATTCATTCCCAACAGATAAATATCGCATATATCATAAAGTTCTAATTACATTCATAAATCGAGAACCAGTGGACCAAATTTACGAGTCTGGTAATTTAGTGTACTGTTCGCACTATTTTATAACATTATATTTTAAGGTTTAATACAATTTAACAACAATTCCATGAGAACTCTCTAATAATTTTCAATGCTGATTTGAACCACACAATGCATTATAAACATTCTAGATTAAGCCCTATCCCATAAATGTAATTATGCTATGCAAGAAGACAAATCAAAGAACATGTCTTGAATCAATGGTACCTCCTTTGGACCTCTGCATCAAACGGATTCGTTACCAGAAGAACATATTTTCCCCACAGAACAACCGACTTCAATGCAACTTGTGGTGACAAATTTTTAGTCAACACAATTTATCTCAGGCCAAGGAAATTTCAAATCAAATTTTGAATATTTAAAAATTTTTTTGACAGGTGAGTGTTCTTGCTTTTGTGTGATCATTTAATATTTGATTGTCTTATGTTTGCAAGAGCAAGATTTGATCAGGACTCTTATTTGAACTGCTGTAATATTTAGCTTTCACAACCACTATACCATATTTTCGTACAGAAATGCTGTTACGAACATTTCCTAATTTTCATTCACCGCATTTTTCGTAAACTGGTTCTGTAAATCACCATCATTAACTTATAATTGTATGTTTCAACTTTAACCCTAAAATACTTTGTAAATTAGGGTCCATTTGTATTGGATATTTACCCTCTATTATTGTTCCCACCTTCCCTTGCCAGCAATTATTCTTGCTATTAGGACTGCTGAATTCTGGGCTTCGCGAAACATTTACTTGTGTATGTGCTATTATGCCTAGCCAAGTCTGTTTCGTGCATATTTTATTATCAACAAGATTATTTTTAAGGTATGTTTATACTTCAGTAATATGTTCTGCACAAGTAAGATAAATAAATAAATATTACCACCACCATCATCATCATCATCATCATGCCTTTACTGGCTGGACCTAGTGTTTACAATGCACTAATGTCTTTTGGTATAGGCTAGAGCAATTTTGTTACTTTCATTGACCTGTCATAGTCTTATCCTTGGCTCTGACAATATGAAAGTGACTGAGGTATGAGCGATGCTAGTAATGCCATTCCTCATGCAGCCAGTCCATGCTATGAAGGGTGTGAAAATGTTCCTCATAGGGTCGGTTGATGCATGCATTTCAGTGGGCTTTGCAGACTGATATGTAATAGCAACTTCTGGCTCGGTGAGGAAAGCAACGGGAAACTACCTCACTCCTCATTTCCCTAGTACGCCTCTTCAGTGATGCCTAGGCCATCTATGACAGCTGATGGTGGAGCTGTTGAGGATCCAACCAGCCTTCGGGCTGACGACTGAACATACACATCATCATCATCATCATCATCATCATCATCATCAATGTTAGCCTTGCAGCGTCAAAGAAACACGCAACAATAAATATATCCGTCCACATAGGATTGGCATCGAGAAGGGCACTCGACCATGAAACAGGGCTAAGTCCAGATGTGCAGCACAGTTCGCGCCAAAGATCAGAGAGTGACAAAAGCAGTGGAAGAAGAATAATAATAAGAAGAGGAAATAATAATGCTCATTTAAACAAGAATTCCGTATTCTCCAAAGCAATTAAAAGCTTTTTTCTTAGTTTAAAGCTAAGGAAACCGAGAGAATAATCAAATTTGTATTCACCAACATCATTATCTCCGATAATGGGTTTTTTTCTCGGTTTAAAATTTTACCGAAGAAAGGTTGTCCGGTAAAATAGGAAATCTAAGATAACAGCCTTCCGGTAGATCGTAGACGACTTTAATACTGAACTGAAGGAGAAAAATCACAGCAACGTGGAACATGATCAAGATGAAATTAAATGGTATATGGCTTTTAGTGCCGAGAGTGTCCGAGAACAAGTTCACCTCGCCAGATGCAGGTATTTTGATTTGACCCCCGTAGGCGACCTGCGTGTCATGAGGATAAAATGATGATGAAGACGACACATACACTCAGCCCCCGCGCCAGCGATTTAACCAATTACGATTACAATTCCCGACCCTGCCTGGAATCGAACCCGGGACCCCTGTGACCAAAGGACAGAACGCTAGCCATGGAGCCAGATATGACCATGATTATCCAATGAAATGTTCTACGACTATGACGATTCTGATTTTGAAACATATTTGTGGCTATCTAAAGCCTTGACTCTGTCAGTCTTATCCACGATCGAACACAACCTGGAATTCCCAACACTCAGGTAGCCCTAACATGAATTCTCGTTTTAATGAAGTCATATTGGCTTAGTGTATGAGTGAAACATATAATACGTAGACTATAATATGTTTTCTTATTCTCTATGATGTCAATAAGCCCGCCTGGTGGCGATGTTCGTTAAGGCGCTGAAGTCTAAGACGGTCTGACACCGAGGTTAGTGGTGGTGGTGGTGGTGGTGATTATTGTTTTAAGAGGAAGTACAACTAGGCAACCATCCTCTCTATAACACTAATCAGAGGGAAATATGGAAGGGAAAAATGAAGGTATCGGCCAAAGGAAGACAAGGGCCACGAAGAGCGTGAAAATGAAAGACTCCCTAGCCCTCGCAAACCTAATAGCGTCGGGGTCGGAAAAGAACAAGAGTTGACCAAGGGAGGTCGGATTGGATAGATGAAAGTGAGGAGCCTGGCACAAGTAAGTGGAAACAATGCCAGGACTCAGCTGGAAGCCCCGTGGTCGCCAACCCACGCTCCAAAGTTCAGAGCCCCTGGGGCCCCTTTTAGTCGCCTCTTACGACAGGCAGGGGATACCGTGCGTGTTATTCTACCGCCCCCACACACAGAGGGCACCGAGGTTAGCCGGTTCGAGTCCCGTTGGTCGAAAAAAGATTTCACCATCAGACTGTTGGCCGGCAGGGCAGGGGAGGTGGTGGTATACAATTTCTAATCACTAGATTGCGTGCCAAAAGCCTGGATTAAATTCCAAACCTCTCCGCAGTGCTCATATGGAGTGAGGGCATATGACACACTTGATGATGATTCGTCCGTCGGATGGGGACGTTAAGCCTTGAACAGACCCCTTGGTGCTATTCCACGGGAGTAGGCTATGTGCCGGCACCGGATTTCACCCTCTCCCTCTCCATTCATTTCATCTCATTACCTCATCTGATGAGGTTAACGTCAGGAAGGGCATCCGGTCATAAAAACCCGCCTCGGGAGATTCATCTCACCTCATACCCGACCCCGTAGGGAAACGGGACAAGGGTTGGACAAACCTTGATGTTAACAGTTTCTGGCTCCAAATTGAATAACAATTCCTTGTCTTGGAAAGTCATGTTTGGCTTCTGTCCGTTTCTGGTCAACACCGAATATAATTAGAAACCTGTTTACATTTCCATAATAGCGGAAGCAGGTAGTCATTTGCTTTCCGTTAGACAGTATGGAAACATTACGGTTCAAGTTCAGATTGAAACGAAAACTTTGGTTTGCTAAATCGCGATAATAAATTCTGTGGTGAACATGGAAGTGAAATTTATCCTAGACAATGAAATTATCAGAATTTTGGTAATCTAACATAACAGGAAAAGTACCTGACGATGGTGAATACTGGCATAAAAGTAAGCTGAAATTTCGTAACGTGGAAGTGAAGTAGGAATCTCTATCGTGTCGTGGAATCAAGTTCCTTGCATGATCTAGGATCGATCAGAGGATCATTACTTTGAAGGTAAACGTGTGTTACATGATAAGTCCAGCTGTGACCTGCAAGGCACGATCCAAACGGTTTCGTGCAGGTCAATGAGTGGACAGCTCTACACCATATTATTATTATTATTATTATTACCTCAGAAGCGTGTCTTCTTGTACATTGTTTCAAGTCGGACCGTATGGTCAGTAATAGCAGGTCACATTTATCAGGCTTATTAAAGGACGGTAGAAAGGGATGAGGGCAATAAATTACAGCTTCAAGTAGAGGTCCTCTTTAAATGGGAGCTCGTAAAGCAAGAAGAAATTCTCGAGGCCATGCTATTTAGAATATGAGACCGAACTAGATGGCCGTCAAGCTGAAGTTGGGACATTCAACCTATGGTTTTTGTGCTCTATGTCCTGGATATTCCAAGTCAGAAACATTTCCTTAGAACGAGTACGTACCTCAGAATCTGATAGAAGAGCATAAAACTTGAACAAAAATATTTTCCAAAGTAATAATCACTTACGCGTTAAAACTTTGGAACAAAGACGTTAAAGGTGCATAATGTCTTTTTGTATAAAATATGAAATAGCAAAATTAATGACGAAGAGTTACTTGGAAGTATATCATTTTACGTTCTTCAAACGGCTGGCAGGTTTAAGAATTTATTCTACATTCTGAAGTGCCGCACAGTAGCCCACAAGAATTCTCCTCTTAATAGAATTCTGAAACTTTATCATCATCATCATCATCATCTGTATCTGTTTACCCTCCAGGGTCGGCTTTTCCCTCGGACACAGCGAGGGATCCCACCTCTACCGCCTCAAGGGCAGTGTCCTGGAGCTTCAGACTCTTGGTCGGGGGTACAACTGGGGAGAATGGCCAGTACCTCGCCCTGGCGACCTCACCTGCTATGCTGAACAGGGGTCATGTGGAGGGATGGGAAGATTGGAAGGGATAGGCAAGGAAGAGGGAAGGAAGCGGCTCTGGCCTTAAGTTAGGTACCATCCCGGCATTCGCCTGGAGGAGAAGTGGGAAACCACGGAAAACCACTTCCAGGATGGCTGAGGTGGGAATTGAACCCACCTCTACTCAGTTGACCTCCCGAGGCTGAGTGGACCCCGTTCCAGCCCTCATACCACTTTTCAAATTTCGTGGCAGAGCCGGGAATCGAACCCGGGCCTCCGGGGGTGGCAGCTAATCACGCTAACCACTACACCACGGAGGCGGATCTGAAACTTTATAATGAATTAAATTCGTGTAATGTGGATATCTTTTCTATGAATCAAATCAACCTTGAATTCTTCTAGTTGTTCTTTTCTTCCTTATCTCTACATTCTAGTGTTAACTTTCTCCTCTTCTATTTGAATCCACAGTTGTTAAATTCCCTGTATGTTAAAACTTCGCCCGGAAGCACGTGGATTCGAATCTCCGTCAGGAAGTCGTAAAAATTTAAGAAACGAGATTTCCACTTCCGGAGGTGCACATGGCCCTGAGGTTCACTTAGCCTACACCAAAAATGAGTACCAGGTTAATTCCTGGAAGCATTTACATTCCACACCTCCAAAGGCCTTCATGCCCTGTACGGGGACGACTTTGCTTTTTTGTATGTTAATACACTATTTTCTCTTCAGAAAACAATTTTTGTTTGCTACTTGTTTTACGACGCACCGACACAGATAGGTCTTACGGCGACAATGGGACAGGAAAGGGCTAGGAGTGGGAAGGAAGCGGCCGTGGCCTTAATTAAGGTACAGCCCCAGCATTTGCCTGGTGTGAAAATGGGAAACTACGGAAAACCATTTTCAGGGCTGCCGACAGTGGGGTTTGAACCTACTATCTCCCGAATACTGGATACTGTCCGCACTTAAACGACTGCAGCTATCGAGCTCGGTAAGAAAACAATTTGGATACTGTGTATGTATCCTTCGTACTATCTCTAACTAAATGCGTTACTTTGTATTATGCACCACTGTAAAACTAATTTATTGCGGTAACTGTATATTTTTTTATTTTATTACCAACTCTCTCTTGTTTGGAATCCTCACATCTAAATTGGGTAGCTCATTGTATTCGTCAATTTGTATTTTTATTTGTTTCTTTGTATTCAGTTAATAACTGTAAGTTAATAACACATAAGACACCTAAACTATTCAGAAGAATGTGGTGGAAATTTTACGTACAATGAGATTAATTGCTCTAAGAAGCACTCTCAAATGTGAAATTATTAAACAAATAAAATGTTAATGTAAGGTTAGTAACAATATGGTTTAATTTTTTCTAAATTTAATTTTAATAATAGTAAATACTGCACATTCACTTAAAAAATTTAAAATTATTTTTATGATACTTTAAATTACATTACATTTACTTTTAATTTAAGTAGTTATAATGCTCAGTATATAATGTATATGCAGGTGTATAATTATATGGTTTGGCCTAATATCAGGGTTCAAAAGCCTGAGCTCCGCAATGCACAGAAAGTCATAAATAAATAAAATAACTAAATGTTTAATAGTGTAAGTAGTAATTGTATTCCGTGAACATTTTAATTGGGCGAAAGCCTGTTATGTTCATCATTAAATAAATAAATAAATAAATAAATAAATAAATAAATAAATAAATAAATAAATAAATAAATAAATAAATAAATAAATATTTCCATGCCCTGATCTGCAATATTTGAAGATATTTGCCGCAATTTAAGCTTCTTGCGGGTCAAAATAGACGTTCAAATGAACTCCACCAGACTGCACATAAACCAGAATTCTGTTGGGTGATTTTTGGCAGAAAATTAATTTTGTCGAGTAAAAATCATGTTTCAACAAACATCATTTACATTCCGACATCGTACGACATGGAGTGTCAGATAAACTTTCCTTCACCTTTCAAAAGTCAGACTACCTTTACGAGATTTGAAGCCGCCATCATGAGATCTGAGGGCTGACATTACACAAGCTCTAATTATCCACAGAGGGACTAAATATGTAGAAATTATTATGATAACTATAGAGCCTTCGTGGTTCAGGTGGCAGCACGCCGCTGAGTTCCGTGGTTCAAATCCCGGTCACTCCATGTCAGATTTTTGCTGGACAAAGTGGAGGGAGGCAGAACAGGTTTTTCTCCGTGTACTCCGGTTTTCCCTGTCTACATTCGTCCAGCAACGCTCTCCATCTGCCAGTCATAAATCATCGCCCCTGAGGAGTGCGACAAGCTTAAGCAGCCGGCACTAGTTCTATCCTCGCAGCTAGATGGGGGCTTCACTCATTCCATCCCTGACCCGTTCGAATGACTGGAAACAGGCTGTGGAGTCAAGTTTCTTGAGCTTGAAGAACGAGGTCAAGGCGTCAAGTCTATAGGGTCTAACACTGTGGTTAGCCGGTTCGAATCCCGCTGGTGGTAAAAGTCTTCATCATCTGAACAATGCTAGTTGCTTTACGTCACACCGACACAGATAGGTCTTATGGCGACGAAGGGACAGGAAAGGCCTAGGAATGGGAAAGAAGCGGCGGTGGCCTTAAGTAAGGAACAGCCCCGGAATTTGCCTGGTGTGAAAATGGGAAACCACGGAAAACCATCTTCAGCTCACAGCTGCGCGCTCCTAAACGCACGGCCAACTCGCCCGGACATCAGAACAATAACGGGCAGTGTAGGAGAGGTCGTGATATTCAATTTATAATCACTAGATTCCATGCCAAATGCCTGCATTTAATTCATGTGGAGTGAGGACATGTGACGCTGTTGATGGTAATTCTTCTGTCGGATGGGGACGTAAAGCGTTGAGCAGACCCCATGGTATTATTCGAAAGGAGTAGGGTACGTGCCGGCACCGGTTTTCACCCTCTCCCTACCTCATCATTCATACCCAAATGAACAGGTGGGAATCACGTATAAAGATAGGATGTCTTCGAACTCTCCCGGCACTAAAATCTATACATTTATATATACAATATATATACATTTCATCGGATCCAGTGGTCGTCATTTTCAAGCGTGCATTCTCAACTACTATTCACTTTCGAAGAGGGAAGAATTTTGAAAATACTACGCTCAGTGACAAGCGAAACTTAGGAGCCTCAGTGCTAACTAGACGGCGGTCTCCAAATCAGGAAATCTTTGTTACTATCTTGAAGCCGGTCTTGTAAAACGGAGCGGATTAAAAGTCACCTCACTCAAGTAGCTCGCCCGGTTAACGGAAGTTAGGACTGAATTTATAAAAAATAGTAATTATTGCTAGAATTGTATGCAATTTGGTTTATCGTCTCCTAATGGTGAAAGAAGGCCATATACCAATTTTCAGAAAAATAGCAACAGAACTTTCTGAGAAATTAACACTTACAATTTAAAGTTTTTAAAAATCGATAAGCATATAAAATGCTGCAGCTGAACAGTTACTTCAAACATCACATTGAAAACTGGTGTACAGGCACTTCAAGGTATGGAAAGAATTTTAACAGAGAGAAAGTCTGCATTTGTAGTCCATGAATGTGAGGGAAAATGTGTTTTATGTGTTTATGTTTTTCTCAAATTATGCTAAAAAATACCCCTTTGAAGGCTACTATCTTTTAAAGTATCAACATTATAAAAAAATCCTTCTGTTAATATGAAGACAATACAAGTGTTAACAACCCATAAAATTCTCATGGAATTTGAGACCAAATTGGTTCAGCTGGAACATTTTAATAATAATAATGTTATTTGTTTTACGTCCCACTAACTACTCTTTTACGAATTTCGGAGACGCCGAGGTGCCGAAATTTTGTCCCGCAGGAGTTCTTTTACGTGCCTGTAAATCTACCGACACGAGGCTGACGTATTTGAGCACCTTCAAATACCACCGGACTGAGCCAGGATCGAACCTACCAAGTTGGGGTCAGAAGGCCAGCGCCTTAACCGTCTGAGCCACTCAGCCCGACAGGAACATTTTAAATACCTGAAAATGTATATACGAAAAAACACTTTTTCGTAAGTAAAAGCTAGTGGATGGGGACTCAACCGGACATTTAAATGTCACGCTAGTACTTTAAAAATGGCGGAATCCGAAAAATACCACCGCCAAATGATCCGCAGGAGTCCGGCGTACAATAATATGCATAAATTGAAAAATCAATAATTTTCACTTTTTTCACCAAAAGCCCAGTCTCAGCCTCCCTTAAGTGTGATAAAATATAAATGCGGAGAGATAATGAGGATTTTTATTTATAATTTGCTTTATGTCTTATGCCTGCCAGGTCAGGGATTTTTACCTGGACCTGAGGGCTGGTTCGAGGTCCAATCAGCCTACGTGATTAAAATTGCGGAGCTATCTGACGGTGAGATAGCGGCCCCGGTCTAGAAAGCCAAGAATAACGGCCGAGAGAATTCGTCGTGCTGACCATACAACACCTCGTAATCTGAAGGCCTTCGGGCTGAGCAGCGGTCGCTTGGTAGGCCACGGCACTTCAAGGGCTGTAGTGCCATGGGGTTGGTTTGTTTTTGTTTATGTCTTATGGTGACGATGGAATACGAAAGGGATAAGGGTGGGAAGGAAGTGACCGTGGCCTTAATTAAGGTATAACCCCAGCATTTGCCTAGTCTGAAAACCATCTTGAGTGCTGCCGACAGTAGGGTTCGAACCCACTATCTCTCAAACGCAAGATGATACTTACGTGATTATAAACCACACAGCAGCTTCCTCGGTCAACCTGCAGTATATTTAACATGCCAGTGGGCATTGTAAGTCATTTTGTAATCAAATATTTATTACTTATTCCCGCAAATTACATTTTCAAGAACCGTTTCCCTTATAACTCAGAAAACTAACATAAACCTATGACATTTGGATGAGAAAATGTTGTCTACAATATGATGCAAAATCACTCCCTTGTGTTGAACAATTCTTCAGATAAAAAGAACAGACTGTTCTAAAAGCTCTGAAAAGTCTATGCATTGTTTAACACTAAATTAAAAACACTACTTATTAAGGGATGGGATTGTAAGAGCACTAAATCTTAACCACGAGATCTATCAGCATATTGAAAGAAAGAATGTACAAACAAGTTGTAAAAAAAAAGCCGAGTTATCAGGGAAACTGCCCATCCCTACACCGATAACAGCTTCTATTTTAATATAAAAACCTTAAGAACTATTTTTTGAATATTACAATACTATTTTTCCAACATGTAAATGAAATGGCGTATGTCTTTTAGTGCCGGGAATGTCGGAGGACATGTTCGGCTTGACACCCGTAGGAGACCTGCGTGCCGTGATGAGAATGAAGTGATGATGAAGACGACACATACACCCAGCCCCGTGCCAGCGAAATTAACCAATGATGGTTAAAATTTCCGACACTGCCGGGAATCGAACCCGGGACCCCTGTGACCAAAGGCCAGCACGCTAGCCATTTAGCCATGGAGTCGGACTTCTAACATGTAAATTCAGTGTTAATCATATAATAATTTTGATTAATGTGAACATTATACCAATAGAAGAAAATAATATTAAATTTTACCAATATTTTACGGGTTAAAGCCGTAACCTACCCACTAGGACAAACACAAGCCCCCAGTCATTCAGTAAGATGAAATAACCACACACAGCTAAAATAATCGACTCAGCCAGAAATAAAAAAATCAAACCTGGGACCCTCTGAACCGAAAGCCTTGACACTCACCATTCAACCCATGGGCCGTACTGCATAGGTACAATAATTAATTGGTATGTTTATTAATCCCTTGCAAACTGTGTGTTATTGAGTGCGTCTGGTGTGTGCGTAGCACGGATTTTGTGGACAGTACAAATATCTAATTCCAGATCGTAAGGAATTAAAGCTGAAGAATCGAGCCCCGGGCTCAAACATCCGAAATCCAAGACACTAAGGCATGGAGACAGACGGGATAATGGGAGAAAGATTACAGTCTCTTCAATTTCTCATGTGGAGAATCCCTGCGAATGGACGCAATACAAAACAGCTTTCTCCACATTTCAATGCGAGATAATTCTCCCAATAACATTAAGCCACCTTAGCATCTGACAGGTATGTAACGCCCCCCACGCGGCGTGATGGATACTGATAGACCTGAAAGGTTAATTACACGAGTGCTCAGATAATGTTATGACAACAGTTATTCCACTTGTTCATTTCTTGGAGCTATCTGTTCATGAACTTTACACTGCAAACTGGATTAGTTTCTCATCTCATACACAACTTGCACATAGATGAAATAATAACAGGAACCATTTTACAACACAATTCATGCCGTCCTTATTACTTAATATACGTTAGTTCTCTTAAATGTCAGCGGAATCTGTTTCAAGTGAAATGAGGGCAGGTCCAAATAAGAATCAAGCTTCAATCTGCAGAGTTATACCATTGTGGAATCTAAATGATGGCTTTAAAGATAAATTATGGGAAGTAAAAGTCACATATACCTATTTAAATCATGACATCAGCGGGTTGTAGGATAATATATTTCACAGCAGGAGGAGGCTGTTGCATCAAAAGCTAGAGTCATCGTGCCAAAAGCAATCCTTATAGAGGGAGGGAGCAAGGAGTGCAACATTGATTCTTAGTCAGTAATAGGCTAGAATGATTTTGATTATGATTGTTGTTTAAAGGGGGAGACCCAGCTTAACAAAGGAAAAAAAAATAGGTTAATATTCATTCGATTGTTAAATATGCTACAATTGTTGTTGACAATTGCTACACATATCCCAGTATCGGCATACTTCCTGGCAACGAGAAGCAACTTCAATAATGTCAGAATTTTAATAAATTTAATTTTTAAAAATAAAATGTTCAACATTTCCCGCCTCTTAAACAGTATATCACAGTTTCCCTTATAAATTCCAAGTTTATAAGAATTTTCGTACTTTTCCTTTTTTAAAGTATGTATCAAAACTCCAGCTACAAAATGAACCTCAATCATTAACATAGACTGTGATTTGGATTTTTTGTCGTGTTTTTATTCCGAGCACCAGAAAATATTAATAGTTTTTTTAAAATAAAAATGTTATATAAAATCTAAATCTTATTGATCTGAATGAGGTACAGATTGTAGTACAACATTATGGAAGGAAACTCTGAAAAAATCATAATTATCCGTGAATCAGTAAGAGAGTTATGAAGGAAACCGTGATATATCGTTAAAAAGGCCGGAAAATTTGAACATTTTATTTTAAAATGTTATAATTAGAATTTTGACATTACCGAGCTCGATAGCTGCAGTCGCTTAAGTGCGGACAGTATCCAGTAATCGGGAGATAGTGGGTTCGAGCCCCACTGTCGGCAGCCCTGAAGATGGTTTTCCGTGGTTTCCCATTTTTACACCAGGCAAATGCCGGGGCTGTACCTTAATTAAGGCCACGGCCGCTTCCATCCAATTCCTAGGCCATTCCTATCCCATCGTCGCCAGAAGACATATCTGTGTTGGTGCGACGTAAAGCAAAAAAAAAAAAAAAAAAAAATTGACATTATTGAAAGTGCTTCTGATTGCTCTTAAGCATGCCAATCCTGGGGTATGTGCAGCATTTGTCAACAACGTTTGTAGCATATATAACAATCGAATGAATATTCGTCTATTTTCCCCATGTTAAGCTAGGTGTCCCCCCTTAAAGGGGCCTAACAAGTAGGACATCAGCTCCTAATGAAGTGCAACGAAATAAAACGATAATTGAAACTTCAAAATGTATCCACTGACTAAAATATAAAAGGAATGATGATGAGAAAATGACAATGAATCCAAAACAATCAGTGGATCCAATACGCAATGCCTCATCTTCTGAGATGATGCTTGCTATGTCGTCACGAGATATTCGCAAGAAACGTATGAGAAAAACTTTCACCCTTTGAGAAAAGCTAATGATCATTAATTATGCTTCAATAAACAAACCCAGGTAAAGTCTAAGTCACCGGCCCTTCATAATAGTACCGAAAATGAAAACCTACAACCTGTTTTTCAGTCAATGACCGGGTCAGAGATGTAATGAATGGATTATATATAGAATATTAGTACGATGGAGTCGCCACTCCAAAAGTGATTTATTAATGACTGATAGATGCTATGATCAGTGTTGCCAACTCATATATCTTTTCTCCGCTAAATTTCAGTTGAAAATCCGCTAAATTTCGAACTGAAGCAAAATAGCACATACCAGCTGTTTCAATAAAAGAGATTAACTCAACACTCACCAGTTTCAGAACAAGACTTCATCATCTTCTCCTCCACGCACTACATGCTCTGAAGCAGATGTGCTGGGTTGAGGTCATGTGGTTTCATATGAAGCCACACGGTACTATTCTTTTTCAAAATATATGCTGGCAGTTCACAGCAGCAAAATACATACGGAAATTTTCAAATCTATTTCGAAAGTTATTTTTACTTTCATTACTGTTTTCACTGTTTTTGATAAGTGCGGAAATAAATAATGTCAAAAATTTCGCACTTATATTGCACTGCCAAAAGATGCACAGTCCGTGTTTGGGATCACTCGGAAGCTCAACCAACTAGTCCTTTAAGGCTTAATTATTTCACTACTCTTTACGAAATATCTGTCTACTTTGTAACATTTTATTTCGACATATTGACGTACCAAAAATAACCTGATGTCAAAAGAAACACGACACTACCCGGCTCATCAAGAGTATAGTAACGATTGTAACAAATTCTGACTGAGGTTGTGGGCCAGAGCTGGTCTGGAAAACGAGTGGTAGTATGCACCGTAAGTTCAATACAACGGGAATAAGCAGACTATTGTACCGTAGTAAGTTCTATGTTATTTTTTCTCCTGGTGATGAAAGGTGATATTGTTACAGATGAAAATCGCTGAAATATGAAAATTCGTCAAAAAGGCCGCTGTCCGCTAAATGGAAAATTTATCCGCTGTTCCATTTAAAAATCCGCCAAATTTGGCGGAAAATCCGCTGAGTTGGCAACACTGGCTATGATACGAGAATGGAGAGTGTTCTTGGAATGAACGATGACAGGCAAAACCGGAGTACCCGTAGAAAAACCTGTCCCGCCTCCGCTTTGTCCAGCACAAATCTCATATGGAGTGACCGGGATTTGAACCACGGTATCCAGCGGTGAGAGTCCGACGCGCTGCCGATGAACCACGGAGGCTCCTTATAATAGTACTAATCACTAAACCCAACCATGGTGTTCCTCCTCTAGTGGTAACGTAGACTCATGGTGTTATTAATCACAGGTAACGCAGAACCTTAGTGTTCTTCACATAGTGGGACTCGCCGGTATTCCCGTGTTGTTGCTCAAGTAGTGGAACTAATCACAGGCCACGTATACTCTTGAGGCCACTCGCCTTGTAGTACTAATTATAAGCAATGCAAACCCACGGCGTATCACACACAGGCAACACAGACCCATGATGTTCCTCACATAGTGGTACTACTCTCAGGCAACACAGACCCATGGTGTTCCTCACATAGTGGTACTACTCTCAGGCAACACAGACCCATGATGTTTCTCACATAGTGGTACTACCCACAGACAACACAGACCCAAGATGTTCCTCACATAGTGGTACTACTCTCAGGCAACATAGACCCATGGTGTTCCTCACATAGTGATACTACTCTCAGGCAACACAGGCCCAAGATGTTCCTCACATAGTGGTACTACTCTCAGGCAACATAGACCCATGGTGTTCCTCACATAGTGATACTACTCTCAGGCAACACAGGCCCAAGATGTCCCTCACATAGTGGTACTACTCTCAGGCAACACAGGCCCAAGATGTTCCTCACATAGTGGTACTACTCTCAGGCAACACAGGCCCAAGATGTTCCTCACATAGTGGTACTACTCTAAGGCAACACAGGCCCAAGATGTCCCTCATATAGTGGTACTACTCTCAGGCAACACAGGCCCATGATGTTCCTCACATAGTGGTACTACTCTCAGGCAACACAGACCCAAGATGTTCCTCACATAGTGGTACTACTCTCAGGCAACACAGACCCATGATGTTTCTCACATAGTGGTACTACTCTCAGGCAACACAGACCCAAGATGTTCCTCACATAGTGGTACTACTCTCAGGCAACACAGACCCATGATGTTTCTCACATAGTGGCACTACTCTCAGACAACACAGACCCATGATGTTTCTCACATAGTGGTACTACTCTCAGGCAACACAGACCCAAGATGTTCCTCACATAGTGGTACTACTCTCAGGCAACACAGGCCCAAGATGTTCCTCACATAGTGGTACTACTCTCAGGCAACATAGACCCATGGTGTTCCTCACATAGTGGTACTACTCTCAGGCAACACAGACCCAAGATGTTCCTCACATAGTGGTACTACTCTCAGGCAACACAGACCCATGATGTTTCTCACATAGTGGCACTACTCTCAGACAACACAGACCCATGATGTTTCTCACATAGTGGTACTACTCTCAGGCAACACAGACCCAAGATGTTCCTCACATAGTGGTACTACTCTCAGGCAACACAGACCCAAGATGTTCCTCACATAGTGGTACTACTCTCAGGCAACACAGGCCCAAGATGTTCCTCACATAGTGGTACTACTCTCAGGCAACATAGACCCATGGTGTTCCTCACATAGTGGTACTACTCTCAGGCAACACAGGCCCAAGATGTTCCTCACATAGTGGTACTACTCTCAGGCAACACAGGCCCAAGATGTTCCTCACATAGTGGTACTACTCTCAGGCGACACAGACCCAAGATGTTCCTCACATAGTGGTACTACTCTCAGGCAACACAGACCCATGATGTTTCTCACATAGTGGTACTACTCTCAGGCAACACAGACCCAAGATGTTCCTCACATAGTGGTACTACTCTCAGGCAACACAGACCCATGATGTTTCTCACATAGTGGCACTACTCTCAGACAACACAGACCCATGATGTTTCTCACATAGTGGTACTACTCTCAGGCAACACAGACCCAAGATGTTCCTCACATAGTGGTACTACTCTCAGGCAACACAGGCCCAAGATGTTCCTCACATAGTGGTACTACTCTCAGGCAACATAGACCCATGGTGTTCCTCACATAGTGGTACTACTCTCAGGCAACACAGGCCCAAGATGTTCCTCACATAGTGGTACTACTCTCAGGCAACACAGGCCCAAGATGTTCCTCACATAGTGGTACTACTCTCAGGCGACACAGGCCCAAGATGTTCCTCACATAGTGGTACTACTCTCAGGCAACACAGACCCAAGATGTTCCTCACATAGTGGCACTACTCTCAGGCAACACAGACCCATGATGTTCCGCACATAGTGGTACTACTCTCAGGCAACACAGGCCCAAGATGTTCCTCACATAGTGGTACTACTCTCAGGCAACACAGGCCCAAGATGTTCCTCACATAGTGGTACTACTCTCAGGCAACACAGGCCCAAGATGTCCCTCACATAGTGGTACTACTCTCAGGCAACACAGGCCCAAGATGTTCCTCACATAGTGGTACTACTCTCAGGCAACACAGGCCCAAGATGTTCCTCACATAGTGGTACTACTCTCAGGCAACACAGACCCATGGTGTTCCTCACATAGTGGTACTACTCTCAGGCAACATAGACCCATGGTGTTCCTCACATAGTGGTACTACTCTCAGGCAACACAGGCCCAAGATGTTCCTCAGATAGTGGTACTACTCTCAGGCAACATAGACCCATGGTGTTCCTCACATAGTGGTACTACTCTCAGGCAACACAGGCCCAAGATGTTCCTCACATAGTGGTACTACTCTAAGGCAACACAGGCCCAAGATGTTCCTCACATAGTGGTACTACTCTCAGGCAACACAGGCCCAAGATGTTCCTCAGATAGTGGTACTACTCTCAGGCAACACAGGCCCAAGATGTTTCTCACATAGTGGTACTAATCAGAGGCAACGCAGACCCGTGGTGTTCTTCATAAAGTGGTGCTAATCATAGGTAACGCAGAGTCATTCTAAACGCTGGAGAACCGACACATTCCATTGTAGCGTACAGCACTTTTTCTCGCATGGACGTCAGTCAGCGTAGCCGACTGCTCGCTTCCCCGCCTTTTTGGAATACACACGATGGTGCTAACCACAGGCAACGCCCAGTCCCGTGGTGTTCCTCATATAAGGCTACTACTCCTAGGTAACCTAGATCCATGGTGTTCCTCACATGGTGGTACTAATCGCTAGTAACGTCGACCCATGATGTTCCTTTCGTAAGGGTACTAAGCAAAAGTAGTCTTACGGTTCTAATTTCATCATCCCTTGATCGCTCCTTTTTAGTCGCCTCTTGCGATAGGCACGGGATACCGTCTGCGTTCCCCATCCGTAGGTGTTAAATAGGTTAGAATGCAAACTAATTTGGTTATTAGGAGGTGTCGCCTAGCCCGACCTTCCGGTATGTAGCGAGAGTAACATAAATTCTAGGGGTTCTGATGGGCAGACTATACTCGTTACCCGCTTCAGTGAGTTTCCATTCTAACCCATTACTGTCTAAAAATACTGGCTTTGAAATTATATTAGGCTGCCGATTTCTGGGAGATTTTGACTCCTCTGCCTCAAAATTATTCAGAAGATTTAAAAAAGAACGAGGAAGTTGTGCAGCCAGTCGAAGAATGAAGGTATCGGAAAACGAAGGGTGAGGTCACGAATGATGTAAAATAACAGGACTCCTGGAACTTCCAACACTAATACCATCGGTATCGGAAGGGAACTGGAGTTGCCCAAGGAAAGCTGGATACGAAAAGGAAAATGTAAATGTCTCCGGTACACGGAAAGGCATAGAATCATTGATATTTGTGGGGGCTTAGAAAACGGGAGAGCGAGTACATTACTCGTTTCGAAATTCCGTAAATATCTCACTGGTAGCGTAAAATATCACGTCCTATCATTCTATCACTTCTCGTCAAATTTAGCTAAATCGATCTCCTCTCACCAATTCGATTCAATATCTCCCTACTCGTGATTCGATTTATCCACCTCACCTTCAGCATTCTTCTGTAACACCACATTTCAAAAGCTTCTATTCTCTTTTTTTCTGAGCTTGTTATCGTCCATGTTTCACTTCCATAAAATGCCACGTTCCAGACGAAAGTCTTCAGAAACATCTTTCTAATTCCTATAGCCTATCAATGTTCGAAGTGAGTAAATTTCTTTTATTAAGTAAGCTCTTCCTTGCTTGTGCTAGTCTACATCTTATGACCTCCTTAGTTCTGTCAACGTTAGTTATTTTACTACCCAAGTAACAATATTCATGTACTTCCTTTAACACTTCCTTTCCTAATCTAATATTAACTGCATCACCTGTCTTCGTTCGATTGCACTCCATTACTTCTGTAATTTACAAATGTAAAAATATCCAACTTCTAGGATTCGTACGAGACCGATGTCAGCTTTCTTGTTCTTCTACAAGCACTTAAGGCTAATTAAACTCGCTGACTTGCTTACGTTTAATTCTAAAAGCCGTCCCTGGTCGGGAATCTGCTTTGAAGAACAGTAGGAGAAAGTGTAATAACTGTTTGTAATTCAAGGACGACTGAATGTAACTTAATCATTCTGGAAATCAATAATAAGGAGCGAGTCCCATGGTGCTGGTGCTTAAAAAGAACGGATAGAAAGACCTGAGATTAGCATCGCAAGGTTAATGGTCGTAAATAATAGCCTCGCTAATTTATGGGCGGTGCGAGGGCAGCGTCTGAAACGGAAAGGTCAGAAAGTAAGAAGAGTCGAATTAAAACAGCTACCGTTCCTTCTTCAAGGTAATTGAGTTTAAGTGGAGATGACAGTTCCTACTGTTATTTTCCTTTTTTGTTTATTAACCTTTCCTTCCATTTCTTATTTTTCTTATCATCGTCATCATCAGACACCGCATCACGTTCATTTCCTAGTAAGGTCAAGGATTTTAATTCTCACGAGTTCAATGAAAGAGTTGTCTGACAAGAAAGACACCTCGATTTGTTCTTGGTGATTTTTTAAAAATTATTGTGTGTTCTGGTGGCTGAAAGCACAAACTTTATATAGTTCATTGGTCGGATTTTCATTCTCAACATGGTTCGCGGAATATTAATTTTTATCAAACATCGACCCCTCAGTCATTTAATTAGAATTTGCGCATAGTGACTAATCAGCATTTCTGAGTCTGAATTACGCCTAAAAAATTAACTTACAGGTATTTCTGAAAGAGGTCTATAGACGAATATGGTCAATGTAACACATACTGTGGTATTTGACACAATATTATCCTGTACTTACATGCGAAATAAAATGGGTTAAAAGGTACCATATTCCAAGCTGCACTGATTTAAAAAAAAAAGGTCAGATCGAATCTCTAAACGACAATTTTGTTGGTTAATTAAGTGATGCAAATCAATAAACTACAGGAACTGCAATAGAGTATCAAATGAGTAAGCGCCATTAACCCAGATTACAACAATATATTTAGAACTAGCTGATGTACCCGTGCTTCGCTACGGGATTCTCAGAAAGACTGACTTGGTGGCTTTCCTAACTGAATTCAACATAGGTCATTACAAAAACTTCAGTAGGAATGTAGCGATTGAAAGCAATGTTATCATATAAAATACTCGATCAAATGAAAAACCGCACACTTTCTCACTTTCAACGAACAGTACTACGGTGCCGATCTAACAGTCCAAAGTTCCAGAGCTGGAACAACCAGGTCGCAGACTGCCATGAACACTCCTCTGTCATTATTCCATTAAATATGCACACTACTCATTCCAATCAGTGCCTCAGAGTAGGGATTGAATAGCTCGAATGCTATGATGAACCAGTGTGTTACGTACCTGCAGTATCAGAAAATCTATGAACCAGAGGAGTGGCATGCTAAAGAAGAAAGTTTTCCAACTCCCTAGTTATTTCCCGCCAATGTTCAGTCAGGCTGTTATACTCGGTACGCAGTAGTAATCCCATCTATCGGAATTGAGCGGCACAAAGAACATCACAACAAACAATGGTTAATGTAAAGTTATTGTTGATCAGTGTTATGCGCTTTGGATACAGTAGGCCTTCTGAAATACCACTCTTATCATAGTCGGTACAGGAAAACTGAATGAAACATAAATGACTGGAAATTGTATCGTCTATAACTTTTGTCATGTAGTACCGTACTTTTCGATAGCACCAATAACATAGGTACCGGTATTTAAAAAATAAATTTCAGGCGCCTTCCCCTAAACTGCCATTTCATCTCGGGAAAATAAAATTATTTACAGCTTAGACTGTAGCTTCTTATTCCCCGACTCTATATAGCGGTTTTCATTAAATTCTGTTAACCCATTTTCTCGTGGCTCGGCGTTGATATGGACTTAGCAACAAAAATACAAATTCATTAATATCTGTGTTATCAGAGCCGGTACGGTAAAAATGTATAAGACATAAATGATTGGAAATTGAATTCTATATAACTTTAGTTATATAGTATTTGTCGATAGGACTGCTAATAATATAAATATTCGATAATTAAATTTAAGGCCTTCCCCTAAACTGCCATTTCACTCAGCGTGAATAAAATGATTTATAGCGTAGATTGTAGCGGCTCATCCCCCGACTTTACATACCGATTTTCATTAAATTATCTTCAGCCGTTTTCTCGTGGTGCGTGTACATACATACATACATACATACATACATACAGACAGACAGACAGACAGACAGACAGACAGACAGACAGACAGACAGACAGACAGACAGACAGACAGACAGACAGACAGACAGACAGACAGACAGACAGACAGACAGACAGACAGACAGAAATTACGGAAAAGTAAAAAGTACATTTTCTTGTTACTATGGACATGATCGATACAGAAATACCATTCTTTTCAAATTCTGAGCAATGTACAGACAAAACTCTTATTTTATATATACAGATACCACTAATTTTAATACATCAACAAAAAATTAATGTTTCTTTCTTCATTTTGGTATAAAATACTTTATATTTCATAGGAAAGATGAATTAATACAAGGGATGTTGCGTTGGCGACAATGGGACAAGAAAGGGCTGGGAGTGGGAAGAAAGCGGCCGTGGTCTTAATTAAGGTACAGCCCCAGCATTATCCCGGTGTTAAAATGGAAAACCATTCTCTAACCTATTACTGAATAAAAATACGGACTCCAATTTGATTATGGTGGTGATGATTTATTCAATATGTAATCTTGATTAGGAATACATTATAGTCCTAATAAAAGGAATAATGAATTATTATTAATGAAAATCCAAAGCCTGATTCTAGTCATTCGACCGAGTCAGGAAAGGAATGAATGAAGCTCCGTCTAGCGGCGAGAATAGGAATTGTGCCGGCTGCCGAAGCCTATCGCACTCCTCCGGGGCGATGATTAATGAATGACAGATGAAATGAAATGATATTGGAGAGTGTTGTTGGAATGAAAGATGACAGGGAAAACCGGAGTACCCGGAGGAAAACCTGTCCCTCCTTCGCTTTGTCCAGCACAAATTTTACATGGAGTGACCTGTATTTGAACAACGGAACCCAGTCGCGAGAGACGGGCGCGCTGCCGCCTGAGCTACGGAGGCTCTTTCTGTTTATATCACATATGGAATAATTAATGATTAATAATGTTGTTTCTGTTTATATATCTACTGTATATTTCACATAAATAATTCACAAGTCACAGGAATGAAACTTCATGAATAATTTGACAAAATGATTGATGCAAAATTCAAGTGATGGGGTAAGATCCATTTGGCGAAATTACGCGAACAGTTTTTCCCTCTAGCGAAATCTTTCATAAATTAATACGAAAAAAATGCTTATAATAATAATAATAATAATAATAATAATAATAATAATAATAATAATAATAATAATAATAATAATAATAATAAAATGAAATGGTGTATGGCTTTTAGTGCCGGGAGGTGTCCGAGGACTTCGACTCACTAGGTGCAGGTATTTTGATTTGACGGCCGTAGGGGACCTGCGCGTCGTGATGAGAATGAAATAATGATGAAGACGGCACATACACCCAGTCCCTGTGCCAGGAGAATTAACCCATTAAGGTTAAAATGCCCGACCCTGCCGGGAATCGAACCCGGGACCCCTGTGACCAAAGACCAGCACGCTAACCATTTAGCCATGGAGCCGGACTCCTCGTCACTGAATGTATTTTTTAGAATTTAGGGGGTTCGAAGTATTTTGGAATAGGAGGGAGAATCTCCCTTCGTAAGAAACGAATTTCTAATTATTTAGTGGCTATTGTTTTTAATTTCGAAAAGAATGAAATATGAGCTGTTTTCCAGTTAAAACAGGTCGTAAGTGAGCCATGGGCCTTGATGTTTAAATACTGTACGCGGCTTCTTAGTCCTTATGACCTGTTAAGAATAGGACGCCAGCATCGATTGAGAGGCTAAGGGAGATTCTAGATTTGGTCGTCTTTACTATTATATTAATCTCAGATCTAACAAGCGGATTACGAAAATCACGTCGTATCTTTTTATTACCGGTATATTTCAGTACACAGGTTGTAAACAAAAGTCCCATACAAACAACATTCAAATTTCAGCTGCTGAGTACGAGCCAATGTTACCAATGTACTCATCTAGCATCTGGAAGTAGATAGTTTTTTTTCTTCCTCGTCGATATGATTCTGCATCAGTTCTATTAAAGAAATGTGTAATAATTTAACCAATTATATTTTATGATAGAAATAGAACGTGCTCTCTATTTAATAAATACAGGAATTTCTGCAATGCTGTTGGGGACTTTCTGTATGCGTGAGTTACTTTCACTGGTATGCAATATGGTCGTGCTCTACTTTATCGACCCAGCCAACGAGAGCAATATGAAATGCAGAAAGTTCGAGCAGATGGCGGCAGATAGCGGCACTAATCTATGCTCAAGACGTGCCGATGTACTTCGACACTGCACCTATCTTTACGTCGTGTGATGAACTTACATTGTCAGTCCCATTGAAGGTGTCGGAGGTACCCTTTGAAATCAGCAACGAAGTAGGTTCTTAGCTTATATCTTCTTCTTTGGTTTACCCTGCAGGGTCGGTTTTTCCCTCGGACTCAGCGAGGGACCCCATCTATACCGCCTCAAGGGCAGTGTCCCGGATCTTCACAGACTCTGGGTCGGGGATACAACTGGAGACAATGACCAGTACCTCGCCCAGGAGTCCGCACCTGCTATGCTAAACAGGGGCGTTGCAGGGGGATGAGAAGATTAGAAGAGATAGACAAGGAACGGGGAAGGAAGCAGCCGTGTCCTTTAGTTAAGTACCAATTGCGAAAAACCACTTCCAGGATGGCTGAGGTGGAAATCGAATCTACCTCTACTCAGGTGACCTCCCGAGGCTGAATGGACCCCGTTCCAGCCCTCGTATCACTTTTCAAATTTCGTAGCAGAGCCGCGAATCGAACCCGGGCCTCCGGGGGTGGCAGCTAATCACACTAACCACTACACCACAGAGGCGGACTCTTAGATTTCCAATTTATATTTTAATATAGTGAGCAAATCAGCAGTAGTATTAACGAATTAAACTACAGGATAATAATAATAATAATAATAATAATAATAATAATAATAATAATAATAATAATAATAATAACCAGGGATAGGATTTTGATGACATCTTTTAACTGGTTCACAACAGATGTTGCTAACTAGTGCAGAAGTACTTTTAGGCCATTTTCTAAAATTATACGTCATTATTTGGTAATTTTATGGAATTTATTAGGGTATTTTATACTTCTTGAGTCATTTTCTTACATGTTTGAGTATAATGAAGCATTTTCGCGTGTGGTATTGGATATTATCACAACTTCAAGTGGGGGTGTTTTTTATTTATTTTTTTTTTTTTGGCGTCGCACCGACACAGATAGGTCTTATGGCGACGATGTGATAGGAATGGCCTAGGAGTGGGAAGGAAGCGGTCGTGGCCTTAATTAAGGTACAGCCCCAGCATTTGCCTGGTAAAAAATGAAACTGCGTATGGTTTTTAGTGCCGGGAGATCCCAGGACGGGTTCGGCTCGCCAGGTGCAGGTCTTTTGATTTGACATCCGTAGGCGACTTGCGCGCCATGATGAGGATGAAATGATGATGTAGATAAGACATACACCCAGCCCGCGTGCCAGGGAAATTAACCAATGATGGTTAAAATTCGCGACCTTGACGGGAATCGAACCCGGGACCCCTGTGAACAAAGGCCAGCACGCTAACCATTTAGCCATGTAGCCGGACATTTGCCTGGTGTGAAAATGGGACACCAAGGAAAAACCATCTTCAAGGCTACCGACAGTGGGGTTCGAACCCCACTATCTCCAATTGGGGAAGTCTTCCTCGTGAACAGTCGAGAATTTTTTCTGATAACGCAGAGCCTGCGAAACGCAAAGAATTTCACCTTGTTTTCTCGACACGGCAAAAGACCAAAAGCTTATTACAATGCCTATAACATAAACATAGGCTCTACCAACTCGATCAGAAAATTGATTTTAAAATATCATTTAACATTTATGTCATTTTAAAAAGTTTTTTGATCATTTTACTGGACTCTTTGCCGCCATTTTATAGATTATTTTTGAACTTTTTAGGTCATCAAAATTCTGGTCGTGATAATAATAATAATAATAATAATAATAATAATAATAATAATGCATGAACATCCTTGCATTGTTTTAGATCCATAGCAATCGGCGAAGCGTTAAACTATTATAATAATAATATATATATACATAATTCGCTGGGGCCATCAAGGGCCACGTTAAGTCTTTTTGCATTTCACACTGAACTTGGCCTTCTTTAGAGCCCAAATTTCCCTCATTCTTTGTGAGTGGACCTGCTTACGCTCCTCTGTCCAAGGGGCACCGTGTCTTCTCTTGGGTTGCTCGTCTCGGTTTAGCCCGTTCGTCAATATTTTCTTGCGGAAGAGATCTCTGTTAAGGGCGTCTTCAGCTGAGATATGTAGCATTTGCAGGTCTTCTTTGGTATTTCTAACCAGGGAATTGTGGTTTTGGGGTTTGAATCAAAAAAGTGAAAGATTTCTTTAGTTAACTTTCTTCCGTCCATTCTTTTCAGATGACCGTAAAATCGTGCCCGTCCTTTTCTGATTGTGTCAGTAATTTTCTCTATTTTGCTGTAGACTTCCTTGTTGGATCTCTTTTGATGGATTCCATTTCTGTACTTTGATCCCAAGATTCCTCTCACAATTTTGCGTTCTCTTTTCTCCAGTTCTTCAAGGAGTCCTTTGTTGGCATTTAGAGACAATGTTTCGGCTGCATATAGAACTACTGGCTTCAGGACTCTTTCATAGTGGCGTATCTTTGTGTTCTGGGAAAGGCATTTTTGGTTGTAGATTGTGCGGGATGTTTGGTAGGCTATTTCCAGTTTGCGTACTCGCTCCTGAAGTGCTTTTTGTCCAGTCCATTTTTCATGATGATCTCACCCAGGTATTTGAATTTGTCTACTCGGGTGATGTCCCCGTATTTTGTATGGAGTTTTGGTGGAGCCTCTTTGATGTTAGTCATTACTTCTGTTTTCTCAAACGATATCTGCAAACCAGTTTGTTCGGCAATTTCCTTTACAATTTCAACTTGAGCTCTAGCGGTTTCTATGTCGTTTGAGAGAACAGCAATATCATCGGCAAATGCTAAGCAGTCTGTTGCGATCCCCTTGGATTTGGTTCCTATTCTCAATGGACTGTAGTTGGTTTCCTGTAATCTCACCCACCAGGTTCTGATGATCTTTTCAAGAACACAGTTGAAGAGTATCGGGGAAAGCCCATCACCTTGTCGGACTCCTGTTTTGATGTCAAAGGAATGCGAGAGACATCCGTGGAACTTCACCTTGGATTTTGTATCGGTCAGGGTGGCTCTAATTAATGCCAGCAGTTTCAAATCAACTCCAAATTCATTTAAGATGTTTAGCAGGACTTCCTGGTCAATGGAGTCGTACGCTTTCTTAAAGTCCACAAAGACAGACACATAATGCTTGGACCTTAGTGTACAAGATTATTATTATTATTATTATTATTATTATTATTGAAAATGAAAACCTACAACCTGTTTTCCAGTCAATGACCGGGTCAGGGATCTAATGAATGAAGGAGATATAGGCTATTAGTACGATGGGTTCGCCACTCCCAAAGTGATTTATTAATGACTGATATATGCTATGAAATGAGAATGGAGAGTGTTGCTGGAATGAAAGATGACAGGGAAAACCGGAGTACCCGGAGAAAAACCTGTCCTGCCTCCGCTTTGTCCAGCACAAATCTCACATGGAGTGACCGGGATTTGAACCACGGTATTCAGCGGAGAGAGGCCGACGCGCTGCCGTTTGAGCCACGGAGGCTCCCATTATTATTATTATTATTATTATTATTATTATTATTATTATTATTATTATTATTATTATTATTTTTAAGGCATCCGTCATCTAGGTCATAGGCTCGTCGGATAATTTGTCTCACAAGACTTCTTTATAGTGCAGGCGCGCTATCCGGAAAAAGGTAACATTTTTCACTTTGCCACATCTCAGGCCGATAACAAGAAAAGAACCGCTGAAAACTAGGTGAAGTATGGACGAACAGTTCCTTGTTTACTGTCATTCGCTCAAGAATGAGTTCAGAATCGATAATTGCCGAGTGAATCAAGAGAGACTTGGTCTCAAGCGTTTCTAGAACGTCGACATCGTAGCCTACGTATATACCCGACTTAGCACTCCCTCAGTCTATTGTCATAATAACCTTAAACGACATCACTTTGAATCAGTAAGTGAAGTAAAACCAGCATCGCAGGAGGCATTATAGGAGGTAAAGAAAAGGAAAAGAAGTGCTTCTTGCAATTCTGTAAGAAGCATTACGAACAACAGCACAAGGACATTACTTTGAAATTGTACGTGGAACGATGTTTTCTAATGAACTATACAGAGTCCCAAACTTTTCGCGCCTATCTCGTATAATATATAGTATGTTATAAATTACTATAAGAATGTACGTTCACGGAGATACTTCGCAAAAATAATAAAAAAATGACTTACTGTAATATCAATAAACTTCGGTCGAGAGGGATCGTAACATGAACAGGAGAGTCTCCAAGGGAACTTGAGGGGAGAGTCATCAAGTCGTACGGACAATTATGAGGAAGTAAGGGGCTGTACTGTTAACCAGAAAGTACAACCTTCGTATAATAATATTAATGTATTTCCATTTCAACAACATAATGGCTGACAGTGTGACGCAAGTACCGTCTGAGTGACTGGCATAATAAATTCCCAAAGTATTTAAGGGTAAACATGGATCGAACGTTGCTTTTCAAGAAACATCTCGAAAACCAAGCTAACAAAATTAAAAGCTGCAATAGAATATACCGAGCTCGATAGCTGCAGTCGCTTAAGTGCGGCCAGTATCCAGTATTCGGGAGATAGTAGGTTCGAACCCCACTGTCGGCAGCCCTGAAAATGGTTTTCCGTGGTTTCCCATTTTCACACCAGGCAAATGCTGGGGCTGTAACTTAATTAAGGCCACGGCCGCTTCCTTCCCACTCCCAGGCCTTCCCTGTCCTATCGTCGCCATAAGACCTATCTGTGTCGGCGCGACGTAAAGCAACTAGCAAAAAAAAAAAAAAGCAATAGAATATTGGAGAAGCTTTGTGAGACAACTAGGGATGCTTCTACAAAAACTCTGAGGTGTCCTGTTTAAGGTATGATATCCTCTACAGCGGAGTGCTGTGCTCCAGTTTGCTTGAACAATCCTCATGTCAAGTTAGTTAACACCAAACTTAGCAACGCCATGAGATTAGTCACTGGCATAACCAGAACGACTTCCGCTTCTTGCTTCAGTTCTCAGTAACATCATGCCTCCTCATCTCCATAGAGAAGCTGCTCTGATAAGAATCTCGTTAGAAATCCAAATCTGTATATTCATAAATACATTCCTAGACTCAATCGGAACAGGCTATAGTCCAAACCTCGAGCAATCAGTTATGTCCAAAGGATAATAGGGAGCCAAATTAATGCAAATGCCCAGTGGAGAGAAGATTGGATGTTGAACAGTAGTCCTGAACTTCGGTATTACTTGAAGTTATATAACCCTGCACATGCTTCCCATCTACCATGCAAAAATTGGACTTCTCTTAACATGATTTGGACCATTAATGGAATCTACACAGAATCTCTTTAAAAGCGGGGAAAATTCAATACCCTCAGTGTGACTGTCGTGCTTCCTCACAGGTTGTTCAGCAGACTGTGTCAGAATGCAGGACAAGGGCATATCAAGGAGACTTGGTCTGATTTTCAGCTGCTAAAACCTGGAGCCCTAGAACGGATCAGCTAATTTCAATCTGAAGCTACAAGCCCTCTTTACCATCTGTCAATGGAAATAATTGTACGTCATTTTGTCATACGATAAATAAAATAAATAACCAATGTAACGATTTAAAATAGACTCATATGAATTAAATTAGAAGGCTATCTGTTAAATTCAAGTGTTCGTATACATTTCAACAGTTTTTATACCTTGACTAGGAAACGGTAACCTGAAATTCCCACCGACCCTTGAATGACATCTACTAGTTCTTATACTGACGAATTATTATTAAATCAAGATTCAACTAAAGTATAGCTTTTAAGATTAAATCAAATTGAAGATCCGTCCTATGATTTCAGAGTGAATGTTGCGAGAATGACAGGAGAAAGTTATTACATTATGTTCAATACTACTGATGTAAATCAAACAGTTCATATCAGCAGTCACGAATTGAATGTCAGTGGTGTACATACTATGTTCAAATTACATGACGTTCTTGTTGCTAATCAGGAACAGTAAGAGTTAAATCATAATATGTAAGAAGCCGAGGCAATGTTCTATTAAGAATAACATAATGAGATCTTGACAAGCCGTCATGAGTAAGCATAGACACAGAGGTGTATTGAAATTAATGACATACATGGAAGGCCTGTCAATATAAGATTTCCACATATCTCAATAAGCAGATTTCCTCTGAAACTCATTTTTTCCCTTCTATATATTCAATTGTTTGTTCAACGGGCAGCTAACGGACAGCATAAGACCGGAAGGTCATTGCCAGAATTCTGTGAAATTAGCAAAAATCCACAGGCAAGCAACTCTGAAAACATTCTAGCGATATGAGCTACAAATTTTAGGTAAATCAAAGATAATAAAGTATGAGAATATATTCTTTATGTATTCCTAAAAATTAAAATTCTTTACTTAATCATCGTTATCCGGTCGATTAGATTAGCAGTTTGCATTTTTTCTTCCACTTCAGTGGCTGTGAACCGTCGGTTAGTGATAGTTCGCCCTCAAACATTAACGTACCTTTGTTTAATTACACTGTTGTTGTCCTTTCCTCTCTGGCCTGCAATTATTGATCAGGCTTCCATAGTTGTCTGCTACGATTAAAAGTGTAGTAGTCAGTCAGAACATGTGGACATGTTATGAGTAGAGTCCGAATTTTTAGTCAGTATACCATGTATAGCGAGTGCCATGCCATTAGTGATGGGATATTCGATTCTTTCTTCTTTCGTTTCACCCTTTTTGCGGTATGTTGAACCGGTCATTTCTCTGTGTGTTCTTCTTTTCTTAGTGTTCAGTATTTCTTCATTCTTTCTGTTCTTCGTTTCCTCTCATCTTCCGAGATAATAGGTTGGTTTTTTGGAACTCGTAGTGGCCTCTTACGACATGCAGGGGTACAGATAATGCATTATTTGTCTCCTCCCACAGGGGAAATAAAAAGTTCCGATAAATCGAAAGAAATTTGTAGCCTCGTGATCTACGTCCAACAATATAGGAGCTGATTTTGCACACACTTTTATGGCCATATCTATTCACAACATACGTAATATGAGAAAAATTCTACTGCCTTCGGCAACGTTATCCGTGTGTGACCCAGACTGAATGCCACTCGAATACAGTGGAAACTCCTTTATAATACGGCGCCTCCAGCGCAAGAACATATCTATGTTTTAAAAAATACAGTAATTGCGTAGAAATTAGAAACTTGGTGTTCTCTTCTTATTTTACCTTATCTGCCGAACGAAGACCCTGAAGATCATACGCCGATCTCACAATCTTCCTCCAGCTACCGCGATTTGGTAATGTGAGTAAACTCATTGTTTCTCTTAAGCACCGCTACGAGCGCTAATGTGAGTCAGTGCAGAGTTTCACTTAAGCCCTTATAACTGCATTCGGTGTAGACATTTTTCAAGAAATCAAAAGTCGCCTGAGGGTATTGAATCAAGGAACACATTACAGAAAGAATTATGTAAATAATTCAATTTTGCTAGAGTCTGAATCAAAAAGAAAACCAGCAAAGAAACAAGAAAGGCGCTTTAACGTCTTAAATTCCTGAAGAATAGACCCATTGGATCTACTTGCGGTCCAAGGCACACGTAGCATTCCATGCCAACACCACATTTCAAAAACATCAATACGTTTTCTGTCCATTTTTTAATTTGCTTTACTTCGCGAGAACTAGCAGCGGGAAGGAAACGGCCGCGGCCTTAATCAAGGTACATTTGCCTGGTGTGAAAATGGGAAACCATGGAAACCCATCTTTAGTGCTGCCGACAGTGAGGTTCGAACCCACTATCCCCCGTATGCAAGCTCACAGCTGCGCGACCCTAACCGCAAGGCTACTTGCTCGGTACTTGCAAACACAGAAGTGAGAAGTATGGTGTGATGGTTAATGAGCATATACAAGAAATAAAATTCAAAGAGAAGGGAAAAATAACGAAAATCGTGTGGGGGAACAAGTATGAGTCTGTTGGGAGAGAGACTCAATTAGAACCAAATATATTCATACAAATATAAGTTAAAATAGGAATGATTTCATGCAATTGTATTGAACTATCAGTGGATCGCACCTGGAAAGACAATTACATATTTTGCACGTGGGAAAGGAAAATAAAAGAACACGACGTACTAATGTAAATAATGAAGGGGAGGTTGCATGATTATCCAAGATTACAGACAGCAAAATGCCTCAGTCTTTCAACATATTTCCGAAAAATAAACAAATATAGTTATGCGTTGAAATGTTAGTGTAGAGCGACAATGTTATTTCTTGTTGGCTCCATGAATACTTTGGGGTCCTCCTTGTAAATGATTCCTATACATCTCAACAGAAAAAGAAAAATGTCCAACTACAAACGTAACACCGTGATTTCATTTTTTTGTACATTTCGATCTACATAATAAAATATTTAGGCCTACTTAATTATGGTATGTGCATAGTTGTCATTGTACACACCTAATCTCTAATTACAAAAATTAAATAGAATGTAGGGCCTATGTATGCCTGAGTGAATTTAATGGAAATATGGTTGCATAGCCTATACCGAGCGTATTGGCGACGCGTTTTAACGCCCTACGTTTATGGAGCCAAGCTCTGCAATCGGGAGAGGCGTGGGTTCGAAACCCACCATCGGCTGTCCTGAGATTAGTTTTCCGTGGTTTCGAGATCTCTGGTTCAGGTATTACGTCATAGCTGCGAAGAGGAGCAGGCGACAACTGTAAGTAGTTATAACCGCGAGCCGCTGTGTAGCGTTAGAGGCGCTCCCTCGTCGGAAAGCTATGCAATTTCGAGAGAGTTTCCACTATTATCTTTGTAGCCCATTTTTTTTAATATTCGAAAGATTACATGGCAATTGTTGTCCTGTAGCAATCAATTTTCAACAATTAACAAAAACTGTTTGGATGGCATTGTTTTGTGGCAGTCACAGCTTATAGTTCTCACGAGTATGAACATGGATAAATATTACAGAATCGTGACAGTCGTATTCGCTAATTCTCTCTGAAGCTATGAATCAAGAGTCATTGAAAATGACAAGAAAGATGTGTACATTATGTCCCAGTAATGAAAGCAACGTTCATGTGCGCAATGTGCTAAAGTCCAATGCGCCAAAACCATACAAGGGACACGATTCTGTGAAAGTGCTTGAAGAAGTGTTAAACAAACTTTATGACACAGTATCCACCCTAATTTTTCATTTTACCCCAGCAAAGAGTGACTATTTCAGATACAATTCTGAATTAAAAATTATTTTATATGAATAATTGTGTTTCTGCATTCTTGTCGAATTTCTGACGAATATGAAGCCATTTGTGTGTCGTGGGCATAAGATCTCACGAAACTAATATAAACGTTTAAAAACCGGGCGAGTTGGCCGTGCGGTTAGGAGCGCGCGGCTGTGAGCTTGCATCCGGGAGATAGTGGGTTCGAATCTCACTGTCGGCAGCCCTGCAGATGGTTTTCCGTTGTTTCCCATTTTCACACCAGGCAAACGCAGGTGCTGTACCTTAATTAAGAGCCATGGCCGCTTCCTTCCCACTTCCTGGCCTTTCCTATCCCATCGTCGCCATAAGACCTATCTGTGTCGGTGCGACATAAATCAACTATCAAAAAAACCTTTGAAACAAATTCTTCTGCATAATTTTCTCGCATTCCTCGATATTGTAATATTTATCCACGTTCACACTCGTGAGCTACTTATTTATGTTATCCATGGAGTAATTCCATAAACCCCCTTGGAAACAGGGAGGTGTAAAAATATCTTGGTATCAGAAAGGTTAAAGTTGTGTCCAGCATTTTGATATTATCGGTGGATGGCTAGGGGGAGAAATCAGAACTTTTACTTTTCGGAATTTTCCCGTTAGTTTCGCGATAACAGCTTTAACACTGTCAAATTTTAACTTTCTAGCTCAAAGGGACGCTGGAATGATATTAATTTATATCTACTTACAAAGAAAACTTACTGTGACTTAATAAGCTGCAAAACCTAATGGTCACTTGATCCTATTTATCAGAATAATGATGAAGATGCGTAACCAAATGGGACGAAACACATGAAGAAACAAACATTCGAAGAAACACGGAAAATGGAATCAGGAGAGAGTGGGGTTAAAATTCTTGATTTCAAAGTAAGAGTAAGAGAACAACGTCTGATGCCCTACAATGACCAAACCACCTAAAACTTAAGATCGGTCATGACTGAAATTTCGAACTTCCACAATTTACTTTTTTTTTTTTTTGCTTTACGTCGCACCGACTCAGATAGGTCTTATGGCGACGATGGGATAGGAAAGGGCTAGGAAGTGGTGGCCTTAATTAAGGTACAGCCCCAGCATTTGCCTGGTGTGAAAATGGGAAACCACGGAAAACCATCTTCAGGGCTGCCGACAATGGGGCTCGAACCCACAATATCCCGAATACTGGATACTGGCCGCACTTAAGCGACTGCAGCTATCGAGCTCTAATTTACAACTTATCAAAAGCAAATTTAAAACACAAGCACAAAATTAGGAGCTGATTAGTTAACTGGTTGCAAAGTTATTGACAAATAATTTTTATTTTTATATGTAGAAAGCGAACTGCTCCTTATGGCACAGTTTTCTTTTTTAATTTGCTATAATTTGGCAGACTTGTCAAAAATACTCATATATTTAACCCTAGAATGGTAACAATACGCCTCATAGACGTACCTTGACAGGGCATCCCTACTCTCCAACTATGCTTCAAACAGCCCCCCCCCCCCTCCTACGTGTGTCAGTCACGTCCCCGCGTGTTTCTGTCCACCTTCGGTGAGTAATAATCCCTCTTACGTAATGTAGTGCGCCTGAGAGGCGCATAGTTACCATCAATTGGTGTGATTTTCTAGTTTATTTCATATGAGTTTTTATCAAATTTGTTGTAGGTTATTTTTCTTTTACTTGAGTTTCTTCTGGAACAAGAAATTACTTTCAACAAGCTAGTAAGACTGTCTTGAAAGTCTAGTTTTTACTGGTGTTTATTTTTATGTACCACTTGTGCCTTGTATATCTTGTGTTGGAAACAGAATAATTAATTCAAGTTTCAGAAAGAAAATATAATTGAATTCACCTCTATACTTAGTAATGTTGTTAACATGAAGAACGTTGGAGAAAAGAAAGATAGGAGAAGGAACAGACGTTGTTTTGCGCCGTGTACGCCTTGGAAGCGTATAGTTACCAATAAGCGTTAAATTTCCTTGTTACCATTCTAGGGTTAAGAACAACTCCGGGTTTTGCAGACATGTATATTTTTTTTCAATTTCTCATTATTCATTTAATAGACAATAATCTAGTTTCTTTCTAATTCAGGAGTAAAAGTATGAAGGTAAGATTTACTGATAATAAAATGGAGAGCGCGCCGGCCCTCACCGCTGGGTTCCGTGGTTCAAATCCCGGTCACTCCATGTGAGTTTTGAGCTGGACAAAGCGGAGGCGGGACAGGTTTTTCTCCGGGTACTCCGGTTTTTTCCTGTCATATTTCATTCCAGCAACACTCTCCAATTTCATTTCATCTTTCAGTCATTAATTATTGCCCCAGAGGAGTGCGACAGGCTTCGGCAGCCAGCACAATTCCTATCCTCGCTCTTATTGGGGATTTTATTCATTCTATTCCTGATCCGGTTGAATAATTGGAAACAGGCTGTGGATTTTCAGTAAAATGCAGAACCACTTTCAGTTCCTGTACGTATTCAGACATTCTCTGAAAATTTAAAGTGAATCCGATAAGAACTGTCTCGAGGATCACTTTATACATGGCAAAGAGCTGAAAAAAGTTTTTTAAAAAATAAAAAATTTGCTTTCAAACTGCGCTGGACTGTAAATTACTCCCTCAGATGTCTTTCCACTCTTATGCACAGCGTATTACAAGGTAAATATTTTCCATCGGTATTATTGAAAGAACTTTGAAGAAAATTTTGGAGAACAATGTGAAAGAAATGGCGTGGACTTGCTCTATATACACCGAAGTACTACCCTTTAAATTCAGCATTTAGAAATTTAAAAAATGGCTATAAGGCAAAAATAACGAGATTTGAATTCGGGGACTTATTGAGGTTAAAATTGAAAATTCAATATTTTGGTCAAAGATGACATCATTTCTGTCACGTCTCCCCTTTAAACAATAACATTGCACTGATTGAGGTATGCTTTGTTTCTTCTCCTACCACTCAATTCCTTTAGATGGCATTACCACTCAAATTAGCAAAATCAACCAGTCAACAGCTAATTTTATATAATGAAGGCCTGACAAGTGACAGACTTAACACGCTACGTATCTGGGAGTGCCTGCTGGCAGAAAAGACATAGTGAACATATTGGGCCACATACCTTCTGGCAGCGTGGGCCAGATTGAAGCTGGATCAGATCTTAATCTACTTAGGAAGTGAACTTAACAGTAATTACCATGCCAATAGATTTACAAATGTGGGTCATGTCAATATTCTACGCCGTGTCTCATTAAACAGAGTCGAACAGAGTTTACCATTCGAGTGTGAGCAAGTAGTGCAGGCTGATATTCAATAAACACAAATGTTGTGTGTTTTACGTTCTGGACACTATATTTATATTTTTCTGAGATAGAATAAAGAATCTTCTTCTGTCGCACATGTGGACTGGCCCTGTTTTACGGCCGTATGAACTGACGCCAACCCTGTATGGAGGGATGTAATCACTTTTTCGTGTTTCTGTGGTAGTTGTCTGAATATGAAGATGAAAGTGTTGGGACAAACACAAACACCCAGTCCCCGAGCAGATATAATATAGAATAGAATATACTTATTTATCATCTACAAGATAACACAATTGCAGATGATGCAATAGAAAATTAAATAACTAACTTTGTAACAGCATTTTACGTATACATGTAGTTCTTCCAAAATTATTATTATTATTATTATTATTATTATTATTATTATTATTACTATTATTATTATTATTATTGAATATCCAGTTACAAACCCTATTTTACAAGTAGTATGTTAGGACTATAGATAGTGAGACTAAGTTAATACATGATAACTGAATTTAAAATGCAGAGGTCTTATAAATGAGGTGGAGAAATTTAACAAACACTTCATAACAGCATCGTCTCTGAAATACCACAGTGAGAGGTGCTTAGTATTATGTATTACACATCTTTAAATGCATTAATAATTCATATGTACTCCTGTCACAAGTTGGACACTCAAATAAAAGATGAGGAACAGTTTTTGGCATTTCATAGGTACAGCTGTAGGGCTTCTGAATGTTGATTCTAAACCTCTCGAAGTACGATTCAAACTTCCAATGTCCTGTCAGAAACTAAGTTAAAATATGTTCATGTTGCAATAATCTACTTTGTAGTGTGTCTTGAATATTTGGAAAGAACAAGTCCCTTGTTAGCCGGCCGCTTGTGCTGGTGATCCGTTGGTGGCTCCATATATCTTGTGTATACTCTCTCAGTTCATCTTTTCACATGAAACATAGGTCACTTTTCATATATCAATAAAGCGTCAGAAGAAGTAGCAGCTGCTTTGGCAAGTTCATCAGCTCTCTCATTTCCTCCTACTCCCACTATTCACATAATAATTCACACTAATGTACACAATTACCACGTTCCACCGACCTGAGAAAGGCTTTCTGCATTTCAGTGGAAGGGTGATGAAAAATGTCAAGTGACCCTTCCTACCAATTTATGGACCTGTATGTCTTTTCACGAGAGTTTAATCCTGATGTAAACATGGTGTATCCACACCTCCGCCAAAGAAAGAGTTGTGATTCGCTGAGCATGTAGTACCGACCTACACCCCGTCAACGTCTCTTGTTCGGACATACAGGGCTGCGCATCGCATACGACAACAGTGCGAACATCTGAACTTCTGAATAAACGACTAAACCTGGATTCTATTCACTTAGTTTATTGAACAAATTCACAATTCACTGCCTATGGTCACCTTTTTTGTGCTTCACTACACGCGATGGTTCCGCCTCTTGCTTCATTTCTCTCACTATGAATACTGACACTGACTACTGCTGCAAGATGCAACACCTTATATCCACGCTGTATAGCATGGGACTTCCCCTGGCTACGAGAAGACTTCCTGTATTACACCGCGCCTTGTGCCTTCAGTTTTTGTATTTAATCACTATTTTATATTTAAAAATCATATATATATCGATATATATGACAACCATATATGAATTTTATTACGTACTCTTCCAAACTCCCTAAATGTAATAAACTAAAATATAAAATTAATGCCTAGTACTACTTTTCTTCGAGCTCGCATACAGTCGAGTGAGTGCAACGTTTGCTTCTCCAATCAACTACGTCTATGTCCATGTGCAAAGGCAACGTGCTCCGCCTATTTGTTTACATCAGGATTAAACTCGCGTGAAAAGACATATAAGCACTTGCATGAACCAAGAGTTTTGCTGCGCAACCGTCCTACATTTGGGCAGTTGGAATGTACACTCCTGCTTTGTTCGTCTGCTTGGAATATGAAGCGGAATCAACCCCAGTATGGCCGGGACTTTATCCTCGCAAGAGATTCTTACGTGCCGGAAAATCAATTGTTATGAGGCTGGTGTGTATGAGTACCTTCAAATACAAACGATGTGATCCAGGATCGAGCCCACTAACTTTCGCTCAGAAAGCTAGCGTTCTACCATCTGAGCAACTAAGCTAGGTTCAGTCAGTCAGTTATCTCCTGAAGATACTCGTGATGGAAAACGCTCAAACAATATGATGTATTTATGCACAAAACTGTAATTACGTTAGTGGAATTGAATGCAACCATTATGATTTTCCAAAGAATGACTTCACAAAATGATAATTATTTCAATATAATTTTAGATAAACTTATCTTTATACATCATATATGAGTAGTTCATTTCATAAACAGTAAGTCAGTGAACAGTGAGTTTTCACTAATTAAAAAACCGTACAAGGATATTATCACAAACATACGAACCACTTTGTTACGATTTCTGTGCCATATTTAAGATGGACTTGTCTTTTTGTTTAATAATAAAACACAAAGTTTAAATCATTCCGTTACATTTACAAAAAACGTTTATTGATGCTGTTTCTAAAATAAACAGTTTGTTCAACTACAACTTAATGATTTTAAAACTATTTCGGAATAAATTTAAATATTGAAACCCCACAAATTTAGTAACTTAAAGGTTATACTTAATGATAACTATAGTACATACACTACTAACAACCGAAGACTGTAGAAAGCAAGCAGCAATCAAGAAACGAGTCAGGCAAGGTTTCAGTTTCTCCCCTCTCCTTTTCAAAGTTCGTATAGAACAGGCGATAAAGGAAATCAAAGAGGAATTTGAAATAGGAATGAAAATCCAAGAACAGGAAATCAAAACTCTGAGATTTGCCGATGATACTATTATTTCATCTGAGACTGCAGAAAATCTGGAGAAATTGCTGAATTGTATGGATACAGTGTTGGGGAAGGAGTACAAGTTAAAAACAAATAAGTCCAAAACGAATGTAATGGACTGAAGTCGAAAGAAGTCGGGTGATGCAGGAAATATTAAATTAGGGAATGAAGGCTTAAAGGAAGTAGATAAATATTCTTAATTCGGTAGCAGAATAATTAATGATGATGATGATGATCATGCTTGTTGTTTAAAGGGGCCTAACATCGAAGGCCATCGGCCCCAAAGGGAATTGAGCTAACGGCACGTGGTGTTTCCAAGCGGTCACCCATCCAGGTACTGACGACGCCTAATGTTGCTTAACTGAGGTAATCGGATGAGAACCGGTGTATTCAACAAGGTATGGCCGTTGACAGTAGAATAACTAATGATGGCAGAAGTAAGGTCATAAAATGCAGACTAACACAAGCGAGGAAGACCTTTCTTTAGAAAAGAAATTTGCTCACTTCGAACACAGATAGACCTACAGTATAGGAATTAGAAAGAATTTTTAGAACACTTTCGTCTGGAGCGTTATATTGTAAGGAAATGAAACATGGACGATAATTAACTCAGAAAGAAAGAAAGAAAGAAAGAAAGAAAGAGAACAGATGTGATACACAAGAATGCTCAAGGTGGGATGGGTAATTGAAATCACGAATGAAGATTGTACCGGGCGGTACACCTCCACGCCGCTAATTTAAAATGTGCGCCAATTGAAACTCCTCTGCTGGAGGAAGTCTGAACTTTATTGATGGTATTAATTTTCAAGTTTCTCAGAAGATGTCACTACCTGGAAATTTTAGAGTTTTTGAACGGTGTCATTTTCGACGTATTTTTGTTTTGCTTGTAGTAAGAAGTGTGAACTTTCTCTTCTAGAGGACACTACTGAAGATCAACAATAGTGCACCCTAGTGCGAAGAAAAAGAACTGTTCTTTTGGAGAAAATTTAATTTCAAAAGTTTGTTCTTTGTTAAATTTCCTTCTGTCATTGTTTAAGTTGGCAATATTAACCCTTTCTTTCCCCTTGTTTTAAATTTAGCCAATCCCGAATTTCTTTCATTTATTTCCGGCCAATCCGATGTATCTTCCCCCAAATTGAATATGTTGCTGTATCCTACCCAATAAAGAGTTTGTAGGAGGGTGTTATCATTCCCCTAACGCCTCGAACCTTCCGCGAGAGGATATAAACTGCTGATTTTTGGGTCTCCGGGCCACTTCTGTTCCATCTTTCAGTGTGTAAAGTACATAGCAGGGGGCGGGAAGCGCCTCTTTCTTCGGCGACTGTCAACAACCAGGTAATGGCCGACTAATTACTTCTTTTCTTGCTTGCTCAGCAGTTTAACTCTCGGGGCGGGTCCGAAGTTTTTCCATTATGTAATCTTCCTTAAAATGTAAAGAAACTTCTATCTATTCTTTAAACTACATATTGGGATAGAGAGTGCTTAACCCTCTCGAGCTCCCACTCATATTTTTTGAGGTGAACTTATATTTTTCTCAACCTATTCTTCTTCGACTTAATGTAAATTATTTCCTTATTAAGTCACCTCTTTAGTATGGGATTAGCCCTTGTATTAACGGCCTAGTGCCAAGTAGGTTTTAAACAAAGCGTATTAGGAGCGCAAGATCGCCTCCTCTCAAATTGTTATTTTAGATGTCATGTAATTACCCTTTTTCATTTAATAGACCTCAGTAGGTTGGGTATTTTACCCCTGTGTATATGTCCCGAGAGGACAACTTGAAGGTGGAGTTTGGTGTGGCCTTTGAGAGGCTTAAAGTTGAGAGCGAGTGGCTCTTTTCGAAAATTGAGTGTTGTATGCCTCGAGGAGGCTTTTCTGTGTAATTTGGAGCAAGTGCTCTGGGACATGAATGGGGTTTTCGGCCCCTCTGGTAAAACTTATTTTGGAGTAAGGTTGGGCTAATTGCCCTAGAAATGTGAATTCGGGGCTCGAAGCCCAAATCTTGTAAATATTGTAACTACCTTTTGACTTGCTACTCTGTACCTGCCATGCTTGTTATTTCTCTATTTTGAAAGAAAAATATAACCTTGTTAAATTTTAAATTAATTTTACTTTCGTAGCTTGAGACCTATTCACCACCCCGCACCTTCTTTCACGCATAACTACCGCAAAAACACGGTAACAAAGATATACTGAATCGAATTGGTGACAGGAGATCGATTTGGCAAAATTTGACCAGAAGAAGAGATAGAATGATAGGGCGCACCTTAAGGCAACCACGACTTGTTCAGTTAAATTTTGAGGGAAGTGCAGGCGGTAAAAACATTAAGGTATCAACATGAAATGTATTAGAGTAGATATAGCGATGTAGTAGTTATGTAGGAAGGAAAAGGTTAACGCAGGACAGGGTGACATGGAGAGCTGCATCAAACTAGTCTATGGACTGATGAGACAAACAACAACATAGTACGCCGTAGTTCATTCCTCTTGTAGCTTGAGAATGTCATCAACTTATCTCTCGGTTAACTCCCCGCAGACGGGTATACCGATCAATCAATAATTTCTATATAGGGAATATATTTTAAGTACCTAGGAGTCACTTTTCAAACACCGGGGAACGTGTTCTCTTTACATGTAAAATACCGACTAAATGCTGCCATAAAATCCATTAACGACATCAGATCTTTGAGCCGTCTCTCACTTTCAAGTGCCATCGAGTTATTTCATCTTAAGGTTAGTCCTGTAGCCACCTATGGATTAGAAAATATATGGATATATCTTGGAAAGAGGCAACTACATAGTACAGAGAAGGTGAAAGCATTGTATTTAAAGAAATTACTTTGCATATCAAAGTACACTCCATCACGCCTCGTATACCAACTGTCGAGGGAATTATTCTTTGTGGAAGAGCTGCGTTTGAAACTACTGCTCCCGGCCACCCCAGCATATAAGGAACTCCTACAAGAGCTTCAACAAAAAAGGGATAGCATATGGTGGGACTTTTACCAATGTGATGCGATGATCAACCGCAACTGGACTCAGTGAGGCTATGAGTTGAGACACGTTGTGACCAGACTCTCAGTCCATGGGTTTCACCAACGCCTGTGTATTAAAGCGAGCTTTCATGAGCCAAGTCCGGACTGCAGGCGAACTTTGTGAACGCTGTTACTTACTCAAGTGTACACTGAGAATAGAATCCTTAACAAAATTCTGTACAGACGATTGCTCATAAGAATTTTGTCCATGCACATTTGTGCGCAATAAAACATTTATTTATATAGGGAACATACGCCACTATCAGCCATTAATAACAAGTACATCGCCAATACTTATAACGTGGTTGAAATAAATACTAGCTGATTTTGAATTAACTCCTCTTCCTGATGCTCGAGAGATGTCACAGTTTTGACACATGTCTTATGACTCGGAGCGAAATGAAAATTGGACCATGATAAGCAAAAGTGATCCAAGCGCAGAAACCGAAATATTGAGATTATCACTTCAGCGCTTCCAGAGACATCTATTGTTGTTCATAAAAAATAATCCAAGCGACAGCTGCAAGGACCTTCTATCTAACGGCAATTAAACGAAGCACCATCTCGACATTTCATATTTCCAGTATAGCAAAGGTGATCCAAACGCCATCTATTTTGCAATAGTGAAAAAGTCCCTCAAGGCAAGCAACTCAATGTAAAAAATGAAAAATCCTGGGGATATGAGCTGGGAATTTTAGGTAAATAAAATACAATAAACTATGAGAATATAATACACTCCTTTTCTTAATCATCGTTATCTGCTTGATTAGATTAGCAGTTTGCCTTTTTCCTCCATTACAAGCGCTAATGTGAATCAATGCAGACCTTCACTTATAACTACATTCGACGTGGATATTTTTCAAAAATCAAGAAAACGCCTGAGGGTATTGAACCAAGGAATAAAGTACAGAAAGAATTATGTAAATAAGTTAATTTGGCTAGGATTTGAATATTTAAAAAGATAGTAAAGAAACGAGCGAGTTTGGGCTGTTTTCCGGAACTGTATTTTGACCGGAAGTGACTTTTGAGATTTTTTCAAGTTTGACAGAGCTATACAAGACTCATAATTTGAAACCTTTCCGGCCCTTTATCCCTTCAACTTTTGGCACAATTGAGACAATTGCTTAATTTTACGCGCACAAACCGATACATCCTTTTATTAATATAGAATATTTGGCAGTAAGGAGAGAAGGTCCTAGACTAACAATAAGCGGCATGTTCCGAGCTTTCAGTACAGGCAGGGCGTGGAATGAGATTAGGAGACGAACAAGCCTTTAACATTTGGAAAAGTGGGAAAGATCGTACTATGAAGATATATAAAATAACAAGGACTGACTGACTGACTGACTGACTGACTGACTGACTGACTGACTGACTGACTGACTCATCATCGGCGAGCCAAAACTACCGGATCTAAATATATGCCATTTATATTACAATGTAAGTACTCACTAAGGGAGGATTTTTGTATATTGTTAAATGAGTATATCTATACCTCGAAAGCTTAACAGTTTACACACATAAAAATTGGTATTTGAAATCTCCAAAATCTCATTTTTTTGTTTTCAGAAAACCAACTTAAGAGCGGTGAAAAGGAGTGAAAAACGGGTTGAATTCATTTTACGAGGATACTCATATTTAAAAAAACTGAATATATTGCAGACATGAAAATTGGTATCTGGAAATACCCTTTAAAATATGGAAAAAAGTACTTGTTTTTTTACGGAAACTCCACTTAAGGAAAGGGGGTGAAAAGATGTTAAAAATGCGCTGGATTATTTTTATGGGGATACTTACACCTCAATGACTGAAGATGTTACAGACGTGAAAACTGGTATTTGGGATCTCCTTTAAAAGTGAAGCAACACATATTTCACTATTTTCTGAAAATCTATTGATTGGGGGTGAAATGGAGTGAAAAAATGGTAGAATTTTTTTATGATGATATCGATACGTATATCTGTAAAACTGAAGATGTTACTCTGCGGAAGTTCGGTTCTTAATGGGCCTTCTGTCCTGAACTCATTCTTAACAGAGGCCTTACCAAAGTTTTGTATGCTATAGTACATTTCATCTTAAGCTACACCTTAATAGGCATGTGAAAATGTGGAGTGTCGATGGATCAAATGAGTGTAATTCAGTAGACCGGTTGAAAGCAGCTTTTCTATTGGAAGAAAATATCGATACCACCACCAACCTTCAAAGTACAAAACCAACAAAGGAACCGCGCGATGGTAGGATTGACTACACCGTCTCCATATCAGCAAGCACGGTTCATTTCTCTGCACGTTCCCTTGAAATCTACGAGAGCGTGGCCGCGGGGAACAGCTAGTATGAAGATAAAGTTGGAATTCAAGACGACAAATTGGACAGAAGAATTGGAAAAATTAATCCAGAGAGATGCTCGACAAATTTCCAACAATCACTATCATTCCGTCACTATCAATCACTACTGATCTGCATTTAGGGCAGTCGCCCAGGTGGCAGATTTCCTATCTGTTCTTTTCCTACCCTGTTCTTAAATGATTCCAAAGAAATTGGAAATTAATTGATCATCTCCCTTAGAAAGTTATGCCAATTCCAAACTCCCATTCCTGTAAACGAATATTTGTTCCAATTTGTTCTCTTGAATTCCGGCGTTATCTTCATACTGTGATCTTTCCTACTTTTAGTGACACTACTGAAGCGTATTCGTCTACTAATGTCATTCCACGCCATCTCTCTACTGACAGCTCGGAACATACCACTTAGTCGAGAAGCTCGTCTCCTTTCTTCCAAGTCTCCCGAACTCAAAACTTCGCAAAAATTTTATAACGCTATTATTTTGTCCGAAATCACCCAGAAGAAATCGAGCTGCTATTCTTTGTATTTCTTCCCGTTCTTGAATCAAGTAATCCTGGTGAGGGTCCCATACACTGGAACCATACTCTAGTTGGGGTCTTAACAGAGACTTATATGCTCTTTCCTTTACGTCCTCACTACAACGCCTAAATACCCCCGTAACAATGTGCAGATACCTGTACCCATTATTTACAATCATATTTATGTGATTACCCCAATGAAGACCATTCCTTATATTAACACCTTGGTATTTACTTGATCCCAAAAAGGAATTTTCACCCCATCAACGCAATAATTAAAACTGAGAGGTCTTTTCCTTTTTTTGCGACTCACAACCTACTTTTAACCCCGTTTATCATTATACCAGTGCTTACTGTCCATATCACAACAGTATCGAGGTCATTTTGCAGTTTCTCACAATCTTGTAACTTATTTATTACTCTATACAGAATAACATCATCCGCAAAAAGCTTATCTCTGATTCCACTTCTTTACTAATATCATTTATATATATATATAAAATACGTAAAGGTCTAATAATACTGCCTTGAGGAATTCCCCTCTTAATTAGTACAGGGTCAGATAAAGCTTCGCCTACTGTAATTGTCCGAGATCTATTTTCTAGAAAGTTAGCCAACCATTCAGTCACTCTTTTGTCCACTAAAATTACACTAATTTTTGCCAGACTTCTTCCAAGATCTAAGCTATCAAATGCCTTAGATTGGTCAATCGTGATACAGTCCAATTGACCTCCTGAATCCAGGATATCTGCTATCTCTTGCTGGAATCCTGCAATTGAGCTTCAGTGGAATAACCTTCCCTAAACCCGAACTGCCTTCTATCGAACCAGTTAATTTCGCAACCTGCCTAATATAATCAGAAAGAATGCTTTCCCAAAGCTTACTTTTTGAAATCATCTAAGGAAGGACTAGGTGCACCGTGCTGCTCCGTAACATTCATTATAAACAGGTCAGATAACACGTCTTGATATGTCTTTCGTAGTCACATTGTTTTGCCTGTCCTTTTCAACGGTTTCTGTGGTTTTTGAATATTTAATAAGAAACGCATTTTAGTATCCCGCAGTTCGTAGACAAAATTCATTCATTGTGACGTCATCATGCTTTCTGGTTGGTAAACAATCTATCCTTATATTTGCTTTGTCAGTTCTTGATGTTCTTGATTGTGTCGTAGAAGACAATGGCAGTTTTTCTATATAGAACGGTTGTCTTGTGACGTATAGGTTAGTCTAGAAGGAGCCTTTCTTGCCATGAAGAGAACTTTTTAAGGATTCACTGTATCTAGTGTAGCTAGGTTATCCTTTGATAGGTGTTATGAGGAGGTCTGTAAGTACGCAGACTTTTTTTTTTCTCTTAGCAGCATGTAAGTTATTAGGAAGACTCTGCTATCTACTGAATATATTTGGAAGCTGGGAAAGGTTAAAGAACCAAAGAGCATCGACCAGGGAAGGTATGATGTGCATATTACTCCTTATTATCAAGCACTGCACTGGTTAAAACCTGATAAGAGACGTGAATATCATATACTTGTCTTAACACACAAACTCCTGCATATTAACTCCCCCCAGTATATTCCATCTAAACTTCACTTCCTCTCTTCCTTCCATAACCGTAACACTCGCTCGGGCTCCACTCGAGCTATACCTCTTCACCACTCTTCTGTGTATAATAAATCTTTTATTGTAACTGTTTCCAGGCTTTGGAATTCCCTGCCAGTCAGTGTCAGGGGCATTGACACTTTCCCCAAATTTAAAATATCTTGACGAGACTTCCTGTTGAGAGTTACCGATTGAAGTGTGTATTCTGTGCGCGTGATTGGAAATTGTAAAATTAAAAATCGTTTCTGTTAGTTTTATATAATGTAAACGTAAGGGTAGTTGATAAGTGTGTACATTGTAAGTGTATGTGCAAGTGTCTGTGTGAGATAGAAAAGAGGACTGAAGTAACGAGGCAATAAGCTACATATTCTGTGGGTGTGTAACTTAAACTTAATTTAGGAAATATTATAAGTTGTATAATTAGTATAATTAGTAATAGGCAACCTTAATATTATTTGTTGTATTGTGGTTAAGTGTAAGAGAGGGCCGTGTGCCCTAACTTCGCCACATGAAATAAGCCATAATAAATAAATATATAAAAATAGTATTCTTCCGTTATCAGAGGAAGTGTATACTCTCTGGCTTGACAGGTAGTAATCGCACATGGCTGCATGTAATGATATTAGTAAGGATTAAAATCACATAATATCAGAATACTAATAAAAGTGTTAGTCGCTTAGCAACCTGCTAAGTACAGAGTGAATTGCAGGATAGGGTAAGGCTTCGCCTGCAATTATTGGAATGATCATTTAAAAGATTTGATTGCACGATTACTCAAAGTTGGCAGAACCTAGAGAGCTATCAATATACCATGATTCACGAGCAGGTAATTCCGGAGAGAATAGAACAAACATGAAGCAAATCAGTCCAGGTAGAACGGACGGACGGATTTGCCAAAGCTGTTTTTGGTCAACTCTTAATATATAGACTAGATAAAAAAATGATAGGGAATCTGCCACCTGGGCGACGGCCCGAAATGCAGATCAGTGCCGACTATTTATACAAAAAGTACCAACTACAACGCCTTAATCATAATGGAACTAACAATATAACTCACCATCTAGTGGCCGCTAAAGGTACGAGGAGTCATTTCCTTACCTGGAACAAACAAGACAATTTCACATTAGATCTGAAGTCTTTGTGAAATAAAATATGAAATATGTAATTTCTGGAAAGAGACAGCGTTCAGTGAAATGGGGTGGAAACAGTGAATATAACATTTACTGTTACTTTCTGGAACATATTTGAAATAATTGTACACTAGAAGTACAAAACTCAGTAATAATACATTACTTGTCACTTCATACCTTCAAAAGTTTGATGATGATTATGATGATGATGATGATGATGATGATGACTATTGTACCAATGGTACACCTGCTACGGCTATTTAAATCGCGCGCCTTCTCTACGGCCATCTATGGCAACGGACATGATCTTTTAAACTAAAAAAAACCTTTCTTCTTCAACGGTTAGATGGCTCTACTATCGATTTGCTCGCGCACTCTTATGACTAGACACAAAATATTTATCAGAGAAACGTTTATTTTCGTAGTTGGTAAACCTTTCTTTTAGGACTTTTTTTAATGTACCGAAGTTGTCAACTCTTCGGCTGGTTCCTCCTCTATTGTAATCTACCTATCATACGCTTGTAAATACGTTCTCCACCCAATCAAACCTAGGGGTGTGTATGGAAATTCAGCCTATCAGCATATTGTAGTTCAATTTAGTCTGGAATTTTCCCCTACGGAACTATACGGTCCTTAGGGCCGTCTTGTCTGAATTGCCCCATTGTTTGAAAGTGCGACTTGACTGAAGCCACTGAAGATTACGGAGGCAGGTGCGCGGCCCTGCTCGAAGAAGATCCAGCAATATAAGGTAATGGCAGAATTTACCTAAACATGTGATCGAGCCTGCGGTTAGTTCGAGGGGAATGTTTCAGCCATTCCTTAATGTAATTTTGTATTTTGGTGGTTTAAATGTAGGACCTCCTGCGCAGTCTTCGGACTCTAGTTGTATTCCCTACGGGAAAGTATGTAATGTAAGGGAACGCGAGTGGTGACCCTCAGTCCTCTACCCTTCAACCTTTGAATTGGGTGGCTAAAGTTTATAACCACTAAATTTGGAAAATCTTCTCTCGGTCTTAAATGTTCCTCCTTTAGTCACCCCTTTCAGTATGGGATTAGCCTCTGTGCCATTGGGCCTTAAGGCCACTTAGGTTCTCGTCTTTCCAGATATTTCCATAAGGAGTGCTGGTATTTCACAACCTTCCCTTTTGTTCATGGCCTGTTATGAGCAACCTTTTCTTTTTATTCCTAAGGCCTTGTAGTATGGGTAATGAGGCCCCTGTTTGTTCTGTAGTCATTTTGGTTCCCTTTAGAAACAGTAATTGAACTTATTGTGGAGCATTGCAATTGATAAGCCCACCATGGGCCAACCGTGGATGAACACTTTGAAGTGGGGTCACCCTATAGGTTGCCTAGTGTAATTTAAGTGTGTAAAAAGAAACTAATTGCCTGCTCGAGGCTAGACTCGTGTATTTAGGAACTGATACTCCTATGAAGTGTACCTGCTCGGAGCAAACCTTGCTCTCACAATATTTACCTGTCAGGAGCATATATAATTTAACGACTAGGAGTTTATCCCAAGTTATTTTGTACCTGATTTAGGACTTCTAAATACAAGGCACTGTTAGAACTGACAAGCTCTTTGTTAACCTTTTAAATTGTTCTTTGCAATATTCTATTACATTTTCTATCTCTAAATTTTAAGGAAGGAAAGAAAGAAAATTTCCAAATTCGTTATACTAGAAGTTATTCTATGTAATCCCCTGTCCAACCAGTGAATTTTGTTAATTGCTTATATATCGTACATACTGTGAACATTAATAGTATTTATTTCATTTTGTAGTGAATTTCACGAGGCGCAGGGTATAATCGCTTGTCCACTCCCCTCCCCTATATGTGTTGAGTCACGCAATGCACTCACCTGCATTGCTTGAAAACTGCACAACACATGTAAACAGCTGATACTGTGCGCTCCTTAGTCACGCGCTCATGTCAGTACTTCGTTCGCTAGAAGAAATTCTGATCATTTCTGCGTACCCCTTGCATTTTCCATGGAATTTTGAATGCCAGTATTAATACTCTTCACCGCTAAGGTTCTGTTGCGAATTCAGTTCACTACTTCACAGGGCATGAGAGATATGAATCAGCTGCCCCTTGTAGTTGACTAAACGGTTTAGGAAAAAATGGATGACGGATCCTCTCCTATATTATTGGGCTTATCACGTCAATAAATTGTCCGTAACTTATTTTTAGACACCCAGTATATTATTTAAAATACCTTCGTAAGCTATCTTTATTAGTAAGCCGCAGTGACCCTGACGAATACAAGAACAAGTGTGAGGACTCATCGAGTTCAAGAGCGCCCCGCCAGGCAGCGCTAGAGTGGGCTATGTCCACAATACCGATCAGCTGGTCTTAAGAATGGTGCCAGAGGAAACGTATTACTCCGTAACTGATAAGCATATACAAGGTCTTTTAAAAACAATGAGAGATTACAATTGCAATATCACAGCAGGTTACAATGGAAAAAATCATACACCGAAATAAGAACTACAACCTTCATCACATGTTGCGAAAAGCACATATTACTCAAGTGTACACATACAGATAAATAGCACATAACTCCCAGCATATTAAAACAAACCCCCATGAACTATTCAAAGGTAATACTCTAACTACCAGCTCAGTTTGTCGGTTACTGGACTTTCGAAAGCTTGCGTGAAGATTTGGCGGATGTTCGAGATCGTACATCTCGCCGGATTTCTTTCATTCTGAAGAAAAATAGGCACTTCAGATAATGATAAAGAAGTCTGGGGATTATATACATAGCATGTTGAAGACAACAGCCAGCTCCTGAAGTTTTAACTGAAATTTTGTCTATGGAATCGAAACAATCAAAAAATATTTCGCCCCATATCGATTTTGAGTTCAGTTTTCCACTAATTACTTTCTCGGCTTCGATAAGAATATCACATATACTTTTCGAAGGGCGTGTTGAAAGCACTTCATTATTGCTTGAAATGTAGTCTTTTAGTTGGTGAGAACTGAAAATGTACTTTGATTATTGTCACCTAGAGAATGGGCACATCATCATCATCATCATCATCATCATCACCTGTTTACCCTCCAGGTTCGGCTTCTCCCTCGGACTCAGCGAGGGATCCTACCTCTAACGCCTCAAGGGCAGTGTCCTGGAGTTTCAGACACTTGGTCGGGGATACAACTGGGGAGAATGACCAGTACCTCGCCCAGGCGGCCTCACCTGCTGTGCTGAACAGGGGCCTTGTGGAGGGATGGGATGACTGGAAGGGATAGGCAAGGAAGAGGGAAGGAAGCGGCCGTGGCCTTAAGTGAGGTACCATCCCGGCATTCGCCTGGAGGAGAAGTGGGAAACCACGGAAAACCACTTCCAGGATGGCTGAGGTGGGAATCGAACCCACCTCTACTCAGTTGACCTCCCGAGGCTGAGTGGACCCCGTTCCAGCCCTCATACCACTTTTCAAATTTCGTGGCAGAGCCGGGAATCGAACCCGGGCCTCCGGGGTGGCAGCTAATCACGCTAACCACTACATCATAGAGGCGGACGAATGGGCACATACCGAACACAATTTTTTTTGCTATTTGCTTTACGTCGCACCGACACAGACAGGTCTTATGGCGACGATGGGGCAGGAAAGGCCTAGGAGTGGGAAGGAAGCGGCCGTGGTCTTAATTAAGGTACAGTCCCAGCATTTCCCTGGTGTGAAAATGGGAAACCACAGAAAACCATCTTTAAGGCTGCCGACAGTGGGGATCGAACCCACTTATCTCCCGGATGTAAGTTCACAGCTGCACGACCCTAACCGCACGGCCAACTCGCCCAGTATCTGTATATTACAAGAGTTTACTAAAAACAGCTTTGACAAATCCGTTCGTTCGTTCTACTGGACTGATTCGCTTCATTTTTGTTTTATTCTGACCGAAATTAACTGCCGGTGAATCATGAGACATAGATAGATCTCTAAGATCAGTTAACTTTGAGTTATCATATAATCAAGTCATTAAATGATTACTCCAATAATTGCAAGCGAAGGGTTACCCTAACCCGCAATACATTCTGTACTTAGCAGGTCGCTAAGCGACTAATACTTTCATTAATTCTGATATGCGTGATTTTCATCCTTTGTAATATCATTCCATGCGGCCATGTTTGAATACCACCTGTCAAGCCAGAGGGTATACACTTCCTCTCATTACGGGAGAAAACTCTTTTCTCCCAGATATATTGAACAGATAGCAGAGCGTTTCTAATAAGTTACGTGCTGCTAAGAGAAAAAAGTCTACGAACAAACAGACCCCAGACATTATCTGGGAACACCTATGGAAGGATAACCTAGCTACACTAGAAAGAGTGAAGGCCATGTACCTTGAAAAAAGTTCTCTGCCTAACAAAGGAAAAACACGCTAACCTATGAGCTCTCAGGATAACCGTTTTCTGTAGAAGAAGTACAATTAAAAATACCATTGCCTTGTACGACACAGTACCCAGCTTTATCATCATGAACTGCAGGATTAAAAAAAAAAAAAAAAAAAAAAGCGAAAAATTGATAGAAATTTTACCAAACAGACGGCATGATGACGTTAGAATGGATGAATTCCGACTACAAACTGCGGCATACCTTAACGTGCTTATTATTAAATCTTCATAAAACCATTGAAAAGGACAGGCAAAACAATATGAGTATATGACAACGACAGGCATACCATCACGACGAGTTTTCTGACCTATTTATTTGGAATGCTGCGAAGCAACAAGGGTCCTCTAGTTAAAAATTAAAAGCTTAATACTATGCATGTAAGGCTATTTGCAGCAAACGGTAAAGTGAAATGAATTTATAATTATAGTAATATACTACATATTAATTACCACATAATATAATTAAAGTAGAGACAAGTAAGATCAGGTTACAAATTACTAAGGCAGTAAGAGTGGAAATAGTATGAAAGTATATTAAAAATATTAATTGATTGAAATGGATAAAAGGAAACCCACTCATACAACTCATTTCTATGTGCCCAGGAAAACATTTCGGCAGGCAGATTTGAATTCAAGAGTGGAAGTCAAGAGCCGAATGTCGATTCGGAGTGTATTCCAGAGTCTCGATGTGGTAACTAGAAAAGAATGATTGCAGGTATTCGTTCGATTTAGTGGAATTTCAAGTAGGGGATCAGAACGGGTAGTAATTTTATGGAATGAGGAAATGATGATGAGGTAGAATGACGAATAACACCAAGGCTTGACGTCCCATTTCGACGAACGAATCACCTTCAGCAGCCTCATATGCCCTTACTCAATAATATGAATATTGAGGAGAGGTTTGGAATTTAATCCAGGCATTTAGTACGCAATCTAGTAATTAAAAATTGGAGAGAACCACCCCTTCTAAACTGCCGGCCTACATTCTGATGACCGGGCGAGTTGGCCGTGCGGTTAGAGGCGCGCAGCTGTGAGCTTGCATCCGTGAGAGAGTGTGTTCGAATTCCACTGTCGGCAGGCCTGAAGATGGTTTTCCGTGATTTCCCGTTTTCACATCAGGCAAATGCTGGGGCTATACCTTAATTAAGGAAACGGCTGTTTCCTTTGCCCTCCTAGCACTCTCCTATCCCATCGTTGCCAAATGACCTCTCTGTGTTGGTGCAACGTAAAGTGAAAAAAACGTATCTACCAACAGGACTCCAACCGACAAACCACGATGGCAGACCATGCAGACTTGACGCTTTAACTATCGTGACCATCAGGCGGACATAATGTCCATTATCACCTGATTGAAGTCAAGAGGTATCAGAGGGCCGAAAAGTTCCCAGTGTCATTAAATTAACTGACATGGATGCCTAGATCTCCTAATGCTGGGCCAGGAGACATATTGTGGTGAATGAGATGCTTGGTGAAGGTGAGGGGGTTGGTAGCCGTGGCCTATACTGGGAACCGTCCCGGCATTCGTCTTAGTGTAGGAGAATGGAAAACCATTCTCAGGACAACCGACGGTGGGATCGAGCTGTTCTGTGACTCCCAAATACAGGGGCGTAGAGCCACGGGAGAGCCGCGACCGCCACCCCTCCTCTGCTCGGTAGGTCCGTCAGAGGGCGGAGCTGTCGGACTACGGACCAGCCATGGCCACTTATAGGCCAAAGCCTACTACGCAACAGCCCACCGCTGAATCAAGGATATGTTTCTTGGCTTATAACTACTACTAAAATGTTTTAATTCCTCCCCTGAAGGGGAGGGGCGGGCCTCCCATACGGTAACGCCGTCTCTTAGGCCAGGCGATTTGTGTCGGAGAAGGTGAGAGGGGTGGTGACCGTGGCTTATACTAGGAACAGCCCCTCTCCGTCTCCCGGAGAGCTACGGCAGAGCCGCGGCCACCCCTTCTCTGCTCGGTTTGGTTGATCGGAGTGCAGAGCTGTCGGACCAGCCGAATCTCACTCTGCAACCGCCGACGCTGGGCTTATAAGACGAGAGAGGAAGTTCATACCCACAATTCTGTGCTTTTCCAACTACCGGAGGAAATGTACGAGGTCTGGGAGTCCCAAGCAGACTTTATTTTATTTCGTATATCAATATTATATTTTCTTCATTTATGGCTACAAATATTTTATGAAAACCTAATGCACATGATGAATATCCACAGCCTGTTTCAACGGGGTCAGGAATGGAATGAATGAAGCTCCATCTAGCGGCGAGAATACGAATTGTGCCGGCTGCCGAAGCCTGTCCTACTCCCTTGGGGCAATGGTTAATGACTGACAGATGAAATGAAATGATAATGGCGAGTGTTTCTGGAAAAAAGATGACAGGGAAGACCAGAGTACCCGGAGAAAATCCTGTCCCGCCCCCGCTTTGTCCAGCATAAATCGCCGATGGAATGACCGGGATTTGAACCACAGAACCAAGCGGTGAGAGGCCCGGCGCGCTGCCACTTGACATACGGAGCCTCTACATTTCACATACATAACGAATGGTAATTGTAAATATTTAAATATGTATCGTTATGATTCAAAGTATTAATTAATTAATTAATTTTATTTATCTATTTGTTGGTGTTATGGCAGTTATTCTATGTTTGCAGCTTATTTTGAAAATACAGAATGAACGTACAATCATTAAATGTTTAGAGTTTCGTGTAGAGCAGAAACAACTGCATTTTAGGAGAAAGGATTTAGCTTCATCTACACGTCAAAATTTACGAAATGAACCGTCAGAATGCATTGCTATTTCAGCACAGCATAAAATAATCACGAAATGCATTATCAGATCTCGATGGGGAAGGAGTACAAGACAAAAATAAATACGTGCAAAACAAACGAAATGGCGTATAGTCGAAGGAACTAGGAAACATTAGATTAGGAAATGACGCCCTAAAGGAAGAACATGAATATTGTTACTTGGGTAGTGGAAAAACTAACGATGGCAGAAGTAAAGAGGACATAAAATGCAGACTACCACAAGCAAGGAAGTGCTTCCTTAAGAAAAGAAATTTACTCATTTCGAACATTGATATAGGAATTAGAAAAAATGTTTTTGAATTCTTTCGTCTGGAGCGTGGAATTGTATGAAAGAAGGACGATAACTACCTGAGAAAGGAAAGAGAAAAGGAGCTTTTTGAAATGTGGTGTTACAGGAGAATGTTAAAGGTGAGATGGGAAGATCGAACTACGAATAAAGAGATACTGAATCGAGTTGGTGAGTGGAGAACAATTTGGTTAAATTTGATCAGAAAAAGAGATAAAATTTTAGGACGCATCTTGAAACACCCAGGACTTGTTCAGTTGGTTTTTGAGGGCAGTGCAGGCGATAAGAACGGTAGGGGCAGACCAAGGTGTGAATATGACAAGCAGATTAGAGCAGATGTAGGATGTAGTAGTTACGTAGAAAAGGAAAGATTAGCACAATATAGGGTGTCATGGAGGGATGCATCAAACAAATCTATGGACTGATGACTCAAAGTACAATTTACCAAAGCCTTAAATCTAGTACAGAAGGATTAGTAACATATTTAATATTTTTGTACAAACGGCGGCGTCCTGATAGTAATGTACAGAAGACTATTGAGCTAGTATTACAGTGTGAAGCGAAATTCGCGCACTCGGGCGTCGCAGCGCGACTCCTCACATGCCAACAATAAAAAAAGGTCTCTCACAAAATTTCCTCTTGCGAGTATATCAGGCAGAAAAAGAACGTTAAAGAGTGGCAATCTGGCAACACTGTAACCACTTGTAGGGTAATTACCTCTGTCAGCACATACTAGTCGTGCTGTAAAGTTGGTGCAGTGGATGGGGTTTTGGGTTAGCATGCAGGAGGTCGAGCGTTTGATCCGGGGTTAAGGCGCACTTTTTTATTTGCTAATTTCTATTGGACATTACATATTGTAATACAGTAAGACACCGTTTCTTATGTCACTTGTATCCTACATTTACAAAATTTAGTAACGCTGAACACGTTGTAACGCATCGAGTAGATGAAGTGGTGCGACGTGGAAAGGGCATTTTTCAAAGCTGGCCAATGCAAACGAATGTTCGTGCATTTCTAGGCTCGTAGTATGTAAGTGCAAATGGTTTCTAGAGGACCCGCTGCAATCGCTGTTGACGATTAAGATGCCAGATACCATACCACCTGGACTACATTTACAAAATAAAAATAAAAAAACCTTGTCTGCATTGACTCATATTAACACTCGTAGTGGTGGTTGTGTGAAACTCTGCATTGGCTCATATTAGCGCTTGTAGTGGTGGTTATGTGAAACTCTGCATTGACTCACATTAGCGTCCGTAGTGGTGCTTATGTGAAACTCTGCATTGACTCACATTAGCGTCCGTAGTGGTGCTTATGTGAAACTCTGCATTGACTCACATTAGCGTCCGTAGTGGTGCTTATGTAAAACTCTGCATTGGCTCACTTTAGCGCTTGTAGTGGTGCTTATATGGAACTCTGCATTGGCTCATATTAGCGCTTGTAGTGGTGCTTATATGGAACTCTGCATTGGCTCACATTAGCGCTTGTAGTGGTGCTTATATGGAACTCTGCATTGGCTCACATTAGCGCTTGTAGTGGTGCATATGTGAAACTCTGCATTGGCTCATATTAGCGCTCGTAGTGGTGCTTATGTCAAACTCTGCATTGGCTCATATTAGCGCTCGTAGTGGTGCTTATGTGAAACTCTGCATTGGCTCATATTAGCGCTTGTAGTGGTGGTTATGTGAAACTCTGCACTGACTCACATTAGCGCCCGTAGTGGTAGAAAAAGTCAAACTGCTAATCTAATGACATCGACCGAATAACTATGATTAATAAAAGGATTGTAATTTTTAGGAGTAAATAAAGAATATATTATCATATAATATAATTTACCTAAAATTCGTAGCTCACATCCCTAGGGTGTTTTCAACATTGAGTTGCTTGTCTGAAGAGCTAGAACTATGGATTTTTGTAACTCGCTGTTTAAACTTTTGTATAGGAATTAAATAAAAAATTCCATCAGGCTACTCTCAAGGGCATTGTTACTTCATCGCTACAACCAACTCTTATCTTCTATGCTACTTGAGCCAGCTTTTTGACCTTTCTGGAAGAAACTGCCGCGGTCTGGTTTAGATAAACTTAAGAACCTGTGATTAAGGTGGTCATAAATTTGTCATATCGACGTGAATGTTTGGAACTCGCCTGGTCCAGTGAACCGCTATGGTCATGTGGCAATGAACAAAGGGGTCAAGACACACCCAAAATACCTTACAAGGACGTTCATATGTGCCAACAATTTATGTAATACCGTTCCTACAACTCCTGGAGAAAGGCCAGCGTAAGAAAATAAACAGGGGTTAGTGAACGTATCGTATCCATGAAATTTCATTGCAGTTTTTGTCCTAAATGGAGGATAATAATTGCTTTGACGCAAATCAACAGTAAACTTAGCGCTAAATTAATAAATACCATTGTTACCAGATAAATATTTAACTAGAGTGACTATTTCGCAATACGCTTCTTCGCGCAGTCCTTTGTTTCCTTCCTGAGGTCCTAACGAAAATGCTATGTTTGTGAATTCTCAGTATCCTTGTCCATCATGACTAGCGCGGGTAGTTCAGACGGGAAAGTGGAGGTGAAAAATATATGGTAAGTAAGATATAAATGATTTTTTCGAAAGAAAAACAGCATGATCCCTGGACCAATAATTTTATTAATTAATGAGATATGAGATATAATACAAGGAGTGCAAACAGAACAAGTAGTTCTCAAGAGGCTAGGAGTAACACTACACAATTACGCATCAGAAAGAAAAATATACCAACAAGCCCAATTCGGAACATACGAGAACAATTCAAATTCTACCTCACATTAGAAAGTGTTTATTCACCAACAAGTTTGTTCATAAACAATATTCTCGTACTGACAATATAAAATTAATGTCAATACATTTTGTACAAATGTTACTCCAGCAACATCGAGAACAAGTTAAATGTTCATAACACAGGCAATTATCAACTATAGAAAATTGTTAATATACTTAACGAAGTTTCAACGACAATCATACAAGTCAAGCAACACTGAATCAATACAATTAGCCAGATCTCAAAAGGTTTTTTAAAATAATTTTAAAGGATGTTCACCAGATGAGTTTCGTCAATAAAATGTTAGATAGATTTTAGATGCCGGACTGAGTGGCTCAGACGGTTGAGGCGCTGGCCTTCTGATCCCAACGTGGCAGGTTCGATCCTGGTTCAGTCCGGTGGTATTTGAAGGTGCTCAATTACGCCAGCCTCGTGTCGGTAGATTTACTGGCACGTAAAAGAACTCCTTCTGGACTAAATTTCGGCACCTCGGCGTCTCCGAAAACCGTAAAAGAGTAGTTAGTGGGACGTAAAGCAAATAGCATTATTATTATTATTTTAGATTTTAGACAAATATGTTTTAACTTAAAGACATAACTTTATTGTTATATGACTTGTAAAATATTATAAGATTTGTCAATCAGTTTTACAAGCATAATTTAATCCAATAAAAGAGATTCATGATCTTATATAACCTTAAGTAAATGATAATTGGCTGACGATGCTCACGGAAAAGGAGCGAAACACGTACCATATCAACAACTTACGTAATATGTAAGTTTTATTACGTTATTATTGTATTGAATAGGAGGTATTTAAACAAAATTATAAGAATTTGTATCACAAGTAGATCTTCAATACGGACAAAAAAATGAAATTTATAACCTGCAATATGGGAAGAAGTCAACAACTCGCCCCACCAAGCAACATCAAGCAAAGAAAAGCAAAGAAAAGAAGTTCAAAGAAGTTAAGTGGACAAAGACCTCACACACAAAAGTGTTACCAGTACATGAACAAAAGACATACTGAAGCGCTGTGACATAGTAGAATACATACGCGCAATGCAGCAAAGTATGTATGTATATATTTCTCTAGTAATAATAGTATTTATTAATTTACCGCTAATTTTACTCTTACTTTGCGTAAAAGCAATTATTATCTTCCATTTAGGACAAAAATTATGATGAAATTTCATGGATACGATTCGTTCACGTACCTTAAACAGGCGGTTCAATTTTTAAATTCATGTGAATAGACAAAAGAACTTCTACAAGGTTAGGAACCTCACTAAGAGGTTGAGCAATGCATATTACTGTTAGGTTCCACACTGTGTTACTATCGAACCCCTCCATTAATAATTCATCGAAGCTCTGGACAATACAAATCACCTCCTCAGTACTTTGCCCCATACTAATGACCAGATTATGACAAACAATGATATCCATTCTTATCATGCAACTTGTAATCTGGACGTGACCATTACGGACAACGATTTACAATAACAACGCCCAAAACTGAACATGGAAAATTTTTTGGCAATCCCCCGGTCAATTTCTGCCCTTCTAAGTTAGGTAAATGCAGGAGCCGGGCTTGTCCAAAACTTATAACAGACACCTATTTGAACGTGCAGCACAATATTACGAGTAAAGCGCAGTACTTTTAATTAATTTCGTGTGGCTATTTCTAGACGTCCGCCTTTGCTGGCAGGACCTAGTGTTTACAGTGCACTTTGTCTCCTGGTGTAGGCTAGAGCAATTTTGTTACTTTCATTGACCCGTCTCTGTCTTATCCTTGGCTTTGACAATGTGAAAGTGACTGAGGTAGGAGCGATGCTAGTAATGCCAGTCCTTATGCAGCCAGTCCCTGCCATGAATGGTGTGAAAAATGTTGCTCAAAGGGGCGGTTCGTGTATGCATTTCAGTGGGCATGGCAGATTGATATGTAATAGCAACTCTGGCTCGGTAAGGAAAGCAACGGGAGACTACCTCACTCCTCATTTCCTTAGTACGCCTCTTCAGTGACGCTTAGGCCATCTATGACAGCTGATGGCAGAGCTGTTGAGGATCCCACCAGTGGCATCGCTGACGGACTGAACATACATACATTTCTAGCCGAGTGCAGCACTTGTAAAGGAGACCCTCCGATGAGGGTGGGCGTCATCTGCCATGTGTAGGTAACTGCGTGTTATTGTGGTGGATGATAGTGTTATGTGTGGTGTGTGAGTTGCAGGGATGATGGGGACAGCACAGACACCCAGCCCCCGAGCCACTGGAATTAACCTATGAAGAGCAAAATCCCCGACCCGGCCGGGAATCGAATCCGGGACCCTCTGAACCGAAGGCCAGTACGCTGACCATTCAGCCAACAAGTCGGACACAACAGTAATAACACCTATATATTATACATCGAAGGAAAGGTCTTTATATCGTGATTACTAGAAAAATATTATTTATTTCGTTAAGTCCTTTATTTGAGTAAAATTGTCATTTATTCCAATAATACGATGCCTAGGTCTATGTAAGTTATCTATGCAGATCTTTCTATGTTGGTGCGATAAATGGCTCCGTGAAATAAAGTAATCATCAGAATGCCAGAATGTTAGTTGTTCCATGTTGGTTCTAATAAGCAAGAAAAAGAAATAAATCCATACCAGGATATTCTATTAGTGATCAACTGCCAAATGACCTCGATAATGTTGTGAGATGGACAGTAGGCAGTTATATGATGATAAACGGAATTAAAAGTTAGGTTGTGAGTTTCAAAAATAGGAAAAGGACTCTCACATTTAATTATTGCGTTGATGGGGTGAACGTTTCTTTTGGGGACCATTGTAAGTACCTAGGTCTTAATATAAGGAAATATCTTCATTGGGGTAATCACATAAATGAGATTTTATATAAAGGGTACAGATATCTGCACATGTTTATGAGGGTATTTATGGATTGTAGTAAGGATGTAAAGGAGAGGACATAAAAGCCCCTGTTAAGAACCCAACTAGAATATGGTTCTAGTGTATGGGACCCTCACCAGGATTACTTGATTCAAGAACTGGAAAAGATCCAAAGAAATGCAGTCGATTTGTTCTGGGTGATTTTCGACAAAAGAATAGTGTTACAAAAATGTTGTAATGTTTGGGCTCGGAAGACTTGGAAGAAAGGACACCAGCTACTCGACTAAGTGGTATGTTCCGAGGTGTGAGTGGAGAGATGGCGTGGAATGACATTAATAGACGAATAAGTTTGAGTGATGTCTTTAAAAGTAGAATTATGAAAATAAAGTTGGAATTCAAGAGGACAAATTGGGGAAATATTAGTTTATAGGAGGAGGAGTTAGGGATTGGAATAACTTACCACGGGAGATGTTCAATACATTTCGAATTTCATTGCAATCATTTAAGAAAAGGCTAAGTAAGCAACATAGAGGGAATCTGCCACCTGGGCGACTACCCTAAATGCAGATCAGTAGTGATTGATTGTTGATTTCAGAAAGTCCTTTATTTTGAAATTTACATCGAATTATTCGGTGTAAGGTTATTAAATGAAATGTGTATGCACTGACAAGCACGACATTTCTCTGAACAAATAGTAAATGTACTTTTTAATTCGTGTTGCCTCAATGGTTTGGTTTATATTCCAAAACCTCAAGGAAAAGCGACGTACTTAAACGTACGATGCTACATGATAATGGTTTCATGAACCATATACGGCAGTCTTCTGCATCCTCCTCTGCTAAACGTAGCCAGATTCCAGGATTAGGTCCTTACAGTTTTAAGATTCATATGTATGTTATGGTGCAGAGACTTGGACCCTAACAGAGAACATCACCAAAAACCCTCGAATTTTTGAGATGAGGTGCTACCGTCACCTGATCAGAATATCATGGGTTGATAGAATACGTAACACTGAAGTCCTCAAACGCCTGAACAAAGAGCTAGAGATCATGCACAACATCATAAGGAAGAAACTAGAACACTTTGGCTAAATCATTCGAAAAATTAAATATAGATTCCTTCAGCTTATCTTACAAGGTAAAATTGAAGTAAGGACAAGTGGGGAAAGAAGAAGAATATCTAGGCTACGAAATCTACGAGAATGCTATGGGCTCAGTATCCCAACTCTTTTTCGAATTGCTGAGAACAAGAACCGGATCACTCTGATGACAGCCGACATCCAATGAGGATATGGTATAAGAAGAAGAAATGACCTTTCGGAGTTCAGTATATTTTCCGTTACTTTCCTCACGCTTCCTTTATCATCAGCTTCATATTTAGTCTTCGTTCCCAGCTACTGCTACCACAGGCCACTAGTTCATGATTTAATATAGTACACTTTACAGAAGTAAGCTACTTGTCAACCCACTCGTTGAAATCACTGTCAATGAAATATCCAGAAGCATTAATTCTCACCGATGGTGCGACGAATGACACAATTATCACTGTCAGTAATTTTGAATGTATGAATTTCGAGGTGAAAATATCATCTACTTCCCTACTTCAAAGTCACACGCATGTTAAACACAAAATTGGGCTAACTGTTGCTAAACTGTGGCAAATATAGAAAACAGTGAGGTACTAATCAGCATGTAGTTATTTACAATTATTACTAATATTCAAATCAGTTTATTCATCTTACCTTATTTGCATACTCTCAGTTGTCATTTCGCAATTTGCTTTACGTCGCACCGACACAGATAGGTCTTATAGCGACGATGGGACAGGAACGGCCTTGGAATGGGAAGGAAGCGGCCGTGGCCTTAATTAAGGTAGAGCCTGGTGTGAAAACGGGGAACCATGGAAAACCATCCTCAGGGCTGCCGACAGTGGGATACGAACCCACTATCTCCCGGATGCGAGCTCACAGCTGTGCGCCCCTAACAGCACCGCCAACTCGCCCGGTAATTAAATATTTAATTATTAATAATTATTCTGAAATGTCACCCAACAAACCATCCATATTTTAATCAATCAATCAATCAATCAATCAATCAATCAATCAATCAATCAATCAATCAATCAATCAATCAATCAATCAATCAATCAATCAATCAATCAATCAATCAATCAATCAATCAATCAATCAATCAATCAATCGCATTTAGAGCTGTCACCCCGGTGGTATATTCCCTATCAATTGTTTACCGAGCTCTTCCCTAAACCTTTTCAAATAACTTGGAAATTTATCGAAAATTTTCCTTGATAATTTATTGCAATCCCTTACTCCTCGTCCTATAAATGAATTCCAACTTTATCTTCTTATTATGATCTTTCCTACTTTTAAAAGCTCCGCTCAAACTTATTCGATGAAAAATGTCATTCCCCTGTTACCTCTCCATTAAGATCTCGAAACATACCGTATACTCGAGCATCTCTTCTCCTTACTCCCAAGTCTTCCCAGCCCAAAGTCTGCAACATTTTCAGAACACTACTCCTTTGTAGGAAATCGCCCAGAATATATCGTGCTGCTTTCTTTATGATATTTTCCACTTCTCGTATCTAGTAGTCTTGGTGTGGGTCTCATGCACTGAAATCACACTCTGCGGTCTTACCACAGACTTATACGCCCTCTCCTTTACATCCTTACTACAACCTATAAACACTCTCATAACCATGTGAAGAGATCTGTAACCTTTCTTAACATCCTCGTTAATATGATTATTTCAATGAAAACAATTCCTTATATTAATACCTAGGTACTCATAATGTTCCCCATTAGGTACTATATTCCCTGCAACAAAATTATCAAAATTGAGACGAATTTTGCTCTTGGTGAAATATACAACCAGTTCACTATTTGATATCACACACTTTACGAAATCACTTACTTCATTGTGTAAGCTACTTTTCAATACACTCGTTGAAGTCACTGACAGTGAAATATGCAGCAGCAAATAAGGGTATTACCAGACAGCATCATAGCAACATGCGCTGTCCATCTCACAACATTTTCTAGGTTCCCCTGCAGTTACTCACAGTCCTGTAACTTATTTACTACTCTATACAGTGTAACATCATCCGAAAATAACTTTATATGTTATTGCAATTCTTCACTCATTTCATGTATATATACGAAAACAGAGGTCAACAATACTGCCCAGCGTGACATCTTTAGAATGGACAATATAATAGATTTAGTATTAAAAATTATTATAATGAAGTAGGTCAAGATCTACTGTCCGGAAAATATTTAAGCACGATTTAAAAAATAAACGCCACAAATTATGGGATAAAAATCGTAAATTCTTTGAAACTATGGTTGCAAATCGCAAATTTTTGTGGAAACAGTTAGAGAAGACCACTGGAGATCAGAGGGGGACAAGAGGGATTGGATTTTATTCTATAAATAATACCTATATCTCGGGTGATACTAAGGTCAGAATAGTAATGAACTTCTCTGTTTCAAGAGGCGCTGAAACTAACGAAATTCAATCCACAACAGCTCTTCAACCGTTTAACTTGCTAGAAAATAAAGACTCTGAGTATTCACTCGTTGATCAAGGCCTTGGAGAAATTTCTGGATGGACATGAAGAAGGAGTACAAGATGAAAATAAATACATCCTCAACAAAAGTAATGGAGTGCAGTCGATTGAAGTCAGGCGATGCAGGAAATATTAGATTAGGAAATTAAGAAGTAAAGGAAGTCGATAAGGACATAAAATGCAGACTAGCACAAGCAAGGTTGGCCTTTCTTAAGAAAAGAAATTTGCTCACTTCGAACACTGATATAAAAATTAGAAAGATGTTTTTGAAGACTTTCATCTGGAGTGTGACATTGTATGGATGTGAAACACGGAGGATAACTAGCTCATAAAGAAAGAGAATAGAAGCTTTTGAAATGTGATTTTAGAGAAGAAAGCCATGCCAAGAAGACACATGAAAACAATCGCACTTCTGCAACTCCTACCATCTTAGCGCTGGAACCGTCCGTCCGTGCAGGAGCAAACAAAATCGTAACCAAATTACTTTTGGTCTTATGGCACCAAAGTAAAAATCACATTTAAGCAACATCGGACTAGGTCACTCACTGGTTTTTCTCACTCACTAGGAAACACTGAGGGGTCTCTCTGTCATCATACGTCTGAAAGTATGCCAACTCTAGCCCATTAAATTTCTGAATCTCAGAACACGTCTAACAAAAACTTAGCTGAGATGCAGGTTGTTAAAAAGCTAGCCTCAGAATTTTTAATAATTACCACCGTCGTAAGAGGAGCGCTTAGAGGCACGGAGTACGACACTACACCTTGCTGTGTCAACCCCGCCATCGCATAAGGGACACGGTGAAGGAAGCACAGACCAATAGAGTAGTGCTGAAGGGGAGACGGGTAGATTGAATCTCGAATGAGGCGATACTGTACTGAATTAGTGAGAAGAGAACGAATTGTTCATTACTATCAAAATTATTATAATTTGACCAGAAGAAGAGATGAAATGAAATGAAATGTCGTATGGCTTTTAGTGCCGGGATATCCCAGGACGGGTTCGGCTCTCCAGGTGCAGGTCTTTTTATTTGACGCTTATAGGCGACCTGCGCGTCGTGATGAGGATGAAATGATGATGAAGACAACACATACACCCAGCCCCCTTGCCAATGGAATTAACCAATTAAGGTTAAAATCCCCGATCCGGTCCGGAATCGAACCCAGGACCTCTGAACCGAAGGCCAGTACGCTGATCGTTCAGCCAACGAGTCGGACAGAAGAAGAGATAGAATTATAGGACACTTCTTTAGTCACCCAGGACTTGCGCAGTTAGTTTTTGAGAGAATTGAAGGCAATAAAACGGCAGGCACAGACCAAGGTATGAATACGACGAACAGATTAGAGTTGATGTAGGATGTAGTAGTTACATAGAAATGAAAAGGTTAGCACAGGATAGAGTGGCATGGGGGGACTGATGACCCAAAATACAAGATTTAGTCATCTAGTGACGAACGAAATTACCACTTACCCTAGACCAAAGCATTCTTAAATTCAAACCATCATTATTGAACATTGGTGGTAGTGGCGATTATTGTTTTAAGAGGAGGTACATCTGGGCAACCATCCTCTATATAACACTAGTCAGAGAGAAAAACGGAAGGGATCCGACACAGCGAAACATGAAGGTATCGGTCAAAGAAAGACAAGGGCCACGAAGGGCGTGAAAATGGAAGATCCCCTAGGCCTCGAGTGGTCTAATACCGTCGGGGTAGGAATAGAACAAGAGTGTACCATGGGAGGTCGGATAGGATAGATGAAAGTCAGGAGTCTGGCGCAAGTAAGTGGAAGCAATGCCAGGACTCAGCTAAGGGCCCGGTGGTCGCCAACACACGCTCCAAAGTTCAGATCCCCTCGGGCCCCCTTTAGTCGCGTCTTACGACAGGCAGGACATACTGTGGGTGTTATTCTACCACCCCCATCCACAGGGGGACATTATTGGAGAAGTTTTTCTCGTGAACAGGCGAGATTTTCTTCAGAAGACGCTGAGCAAATTTCTCTGCGCAACGTAAATAATTTCACCTGTTTCCTTAACATGGCAAAAGCCCAAAATATTATCATCATGTCATCTGAAGCACTATAATTGCCACCGATGGAATCTTCTATTTTGCAAACAAAAGTCTAACAGCCACGTCAGTGTGATTGGCTTTTCAAAACATTAGGCTATTGGTCATTTTCATAATCTCCCTTTTAGAAAAATAAATCAAATGCTATTGCCTTTTCGTCCCACTACCTACTTTTACGGTTTGTGAAGACGCCGAGGTGCCAGAATTTAGTCCCGTAGGAGTTCTTTTGCGTGCCAGTAAATCTGCTGAGACGAGGCTGACGTATTTGAGCACCTTTAAATCCCACCGGACTGAGCCCAAGTTGGGCCACTCAGCCCCGCCTTTTAGAACAGCTGATAACTGGTGGTCCACTCGATAAAATACAGTGCTTTCTTGTTTACCATCAAAAGAGCATTTTGAAGACAGAATATTCCATAGGAGCCTAGAGATTACATCCCAGTATAATATGATTTTTGCGAGCTGTAGAAGCTCCGCTTTTATTCAGATACAAACCGAACAAGTGGGTCTCGCGGTTGGGTACCGTAAATATCAGTTTGCATTCGGGAAGTAGAGGGTTCGAGCCCCACTGTCGGCAGCTCTGAAGATGGTTTTCCGTGGTCTCCTATTTTCATACCAGGCAAATTCTGGGGTTGTACCTTAATTAATGCCACGGTTGCTGTCTTCCCACTCCTAGCTCTTTTCTATCTCACCGTCGCCCCAAAGACACATCTGTGTCAGCGCGATGTAAAGGAGATTGACTTACATTCCTTCTTGCTTAATCCGTATACTCATCAGGGTTGGTTTTTCGCTCGGACTCAGCGAGAGATCCCACCTCCGCCGCTTCAAGGGCAGTGTCCTGGAGCGTGAGACTTTGGGTCGGGAGAACAAACTGGGAAGGAGGACCAGTACCTCGCTCAGGCGGCCTCACCTGCTATGCTGAACAGAGACCTCGTTGAAGGGATAGACAAGAAAGAGGGAAGGAAGCGGCCGTGACCTTAAGTTAGGTTCCATCCCGGCATTTGCCTGGAGGAGAAGTGGGAAAGCACGGAAAACCACTTCGAGGGTGGCTGAGGTCGGAATGAAAAGAAACGAGTAAAGAAACAATTGAATTTAGGCGGTTTTTCCGGAACTACATTAGGCCGAAATGATTTTCGAATTTTTTTTTGCTATCCATGACTTTCAATTTGAAACCTTCCCGGCCCTTTAGGCCTTTAGGCACAGTTGAGGAAATTACTTAATTTTACGTTTTTCGTAGTACGAGGACCCCTACTTTGTCTGCCGAGAAATATTTTCAACATTAACAAGAATAAAAAGAATAACCGATAGCTGGTGGTCCACTGGAAAAAAAATACCGTGCTTTTTTGCATACGATCAACAGAATTTGTTTTCTTTTTTTGCTAGTTGCTTTACGTCGCACCGACACAGGTAAGTCTTATGGTGACGAGGGGACAGGATAGGGCTAGAAGTGTGAAGGAAGCGGCCGTAGCCTTAATTAAGGTACAGCCCCAGCATGCCTGGTGTGAAAATGGGAAACCACGGAAAACCATTTTCAGGGCTGCCGACAGTGGGGTTTGAACCCACTATCTCCCGAATACTGGATACTGGCCGCACTTAAGCGACTGCAGCTATCGAGCTCGGTCATGCGATCAACAGAGAACACAGGAAAATCAATAGTAGCGTAGAGGTTGCATCCCACTAACATTTAATTTTTGCAAGTTGTTGAAACTCGGCTTTTATACAGATACAGTAGGTTTTTGCTCTGACGTTGCGATGTTCACTGCCGCGTGCTCACAAGTGCTATACTCAGCTGAAGAAGACGTTTAATGAGAGCACCTTTCATACAGACCCTGGCTGTGGGCCAGCCCGAGAAGAAAGCGAAAGTAGTTAAGAGTAAGGTGAGGCCAGCAGTGGGTGTGTCCCTTACCTCATTCTTGCGCTGACATCCGTTCATTCGCCATGTGGTTCGTCTAACGAACGCCGCGTCAATTACTTGTCGCCTACCTTTGTGCGGGTATTATTATTTTTATTCATGACTTTCGGCAGCACGCAATCCTTTAACGAGATATTAAGAAATACCATATTTAACCTTCTGATACTTTTAAACCAATTATCTTCCATCAGCTGTATTGTTTTGGTCCTACTGAAGTTCGTAATCCAAGTAAGTAATCAGTGCTCTGTAGATCTTTTTTTCTTGCTAGTTGCTTTACGTCGCACCGACACAGATAGGTCTTATGATGACGATGAGACAGGGAAGGGCTAGGAGTGGGAAGGAAGCGGCCGTGGCCTTAATTAAGGTACAGCCCCAGCATTTGCCTTGTGTGAAAATGGGAAACCACGGAAAACCATTTTCAGGGCTGCCGACTGTGGGGTTCGAACCTACTATCTCCCGAATACTGGATAGTGGCCGCACTTAGGCCTGGTTTCATCAACGTGGGTTAAATATTCTCTAACCCTTGGTTTGTTAACTTAGGGTTAATATTTTAACTCATTCTTACAAGTCACGCGTTTCACCAAGCTATTTCGGCAGAGGGTTAACTAACACCGCGTTAACCCTCGCAGGAAACAGCTGTCCTAATAATCAAGGAGGCAGTGACTAATAAACAGAGATCATGAACACACTTCTTGCGTGGTTCTTTTGTTTATTTCTTGCGCTGTATTTCGTTTTCTTCCTCAGGTCCATGGTAGATATTATTCTTTCGTGATCTTAAACGAAAAATGGAAGAAGTGCAGAAGAAAAATAGTGGCACGAATTTTTCTGCTTTAGAAAAATCATTACTTATTGAATTAGCCACCGAGTACCGAAGTATTATAAAATGCAAGAAGATTGACGGTATACAATTAAAAGAAAAGGAGGATACATGGAAAAGAATAACAGGGGAATTTAATAATATTGCCCACGTTACAGTGCGATCTACGAAACAACTAAAACAGTTCTATAAAAATTTTAGCTTCTCTGTGCCAAGAGTTGTTTTGAAAGTTGGCACACCTTCACAGCAATATTACGCACGGAAGTAAATATACAGTTTAATTTCAAAGTGCATTTCTGTATAACCACTACGTAATACACAGTATAATGTTCATAAGTGTTGTACTATTGAAGTGGTGGTGTGAGTTGCATTCCTATATGCCACTGCAGTGCTGTCGTTATCAACGTGAAGAATGATGTCATTCTCAATTCCAACATTCCTGTTCCTTCTCCTTCCTGTGAGATACTGACCCAGAGTCAAGTCCTGTGGGGGAAGTTAATCTCGGGTCTCCACAGCAATATTGTGTAATACCGCTGTTGCTACTATTACGGTCAATGTAGTTTCTTTTAGTTCGCAAGCCCAAGTTTGTTTCGATCAGCTGTGTATTCTAACCTATCGCGAACTTCATCGACGAATTTTCTGACGACGGTTTTTGAAGTCTATCTCTTCAGAAATTAGTCCTCAGAAAGATTTTCCTTCTTATTATAGGCCTATTTCTGTTAGGAACACCGTTTAACAAATCTAAATAAAGGAACTTTGCATCAAATGCATGATTTACTGTGGCCATATTGCTTTTAACCTCGAATAAACAGTTTAACCCATGTGAAAGGGGGGGTTAACTTAACTCCGGTCTTAACCTAGAGTTAAAAATAACCCTCCTTGATGAAACGGAATGAACAGTCAAACTCAGAGTTAAAACTGTGTAACTCGGGGTTAAGGTTTAACCCACGTTGATGAAACCGGCCCTTAAGGGACTGCAGCTATCGAGCTCGGTGCTCTGTAGATCAGTGGCAGAGTGTCGGCCTCTGGATCCCATTATCCTACGTTCAAGCCTGTCAGAGGTTAATGGAAGTTTGAAAGACAGGAACCCCCAGACTGGTTTGATGCAGCTTTCCATGTCACCCTATCCTATGTTAACCTTTTCATTTCTACGTAACTACTGCATCCCACATTTGCTCTAATCTGCTTGTCATATTCATACCTTGATCGGCCCCTACCGTTCTTATCACCTACACTTCCCTCAAAAACCCACTGCACTAGTCCTGAGTGTCTTAAAATGAGTCCTATAATACTATCCCTTCTTCTGGTCAAATCTGGAGAAATCGATCTCTTCTCACAAATTAGATTCAATATCTCTTTATTCGTGATTCTATCTATCCATCTCACCTTGTGCATTCTTCTGTAACACCACATTTCAAAACCTTCTATTCTCTTTCTTTCTAATCCAGTTATTGTCCATGTTTCACTTCCATACATTGCCACGGTACAGACGAGATTCTTCAAAAATATATTTATAATTCCTAATGTTCGAGGTGAACACATTTCCTTTCTTAAGAAAGCCCTCCTTTGCTTATGCTAGTCTGCATTTTATATCCTCCTTATTTCTACCATCATTAGTTATTTTACTACCGAAGGAGCAATACTCATCTACTTCTTTTAAGACCTCATTCAGTAGTCTAATATTTCCTGCATCACCTGCCTTCGTTTAACTGCACTCCATTACTTTTGTTTCGGCCACAGCCTGTTCCTTCCTACTCCAAGCCCTTTCCTGTCCCATGGTCACCGTAAAACCTATCTGGGTCGATGCGACGTAAAGCGAACTTTAAATAAAAACAAAGAAGAAGTGTTTGAGGAGTCGATGAGGAGGAGGCGAATGCGGTTTAATGGACATCTCTTCATAATGAACGAAGAGAGGCTTACAAGAAAGATTCAGACCTACTCTGATGGGGAAAGAAGGTAGTTTCCAGTTGGCTGAGTGAAAACCTGTGTAGATATGGAGGAGACGAGCTTAAAGCAGGAGGCTATCTAAAGAAGACACCTTTTCGGAGATACCAGACGTGTTAAGAATTCCCGAGAGGAAATGGGAAGATGTTTCCGAAAGAAAGGATATATGCGACAAAATGTGCAGCAATAATACTCGCGGAACATTCAAGTAATTGTAGTTTTCCTCATTTAAGTCCCACTAACTACTTTTCAATTTTCGAAGACGTCCAGAACTTTGTCCCGCAGGAGTTCATTTGCGCGCCACTAAATCTACCAACACGAGGCTGATGTACGTGAGCATCTTCAAAAACCATCCAACTGAGCGGGGATCGAGCCCGCCAACCTGAGCTCAAAAGGACAGCGCTCTACTGAGAAAGCAAGTGGATACAGATCCAACATACTGAAATTCTTCCTCTGAGGTTCATAGTGGCCCTAATCCAATAGAAGGAGAAGGAAATTTAAATATCTAAGTTATAAATATATAAATAAATACATCTTCATTACGGACTATGATACCTTTCAGCATTCAGTCTGCAATCCTCAGTTAATTCAGATTCACCGTTTGATTTAGAAGCCGTACTTCCGACGCTCAAGTTAGTTCCCATAAATTGTGGGTCGATTTGTTTCCCGAAAATGTTGAGCCTAAAAATGTTTGATAACTCCTTGACACTTCTGTTGCTACCGGCATCCAATATTCACCTGCAATTTGGGGAGAGTTTTTCTAAGTTCGTACCACTAATTGCTGTGAACCTTTTCACTGGAGTGAATGGGCAGTTTAACACTCCACACCCCAAGATATTCTGACAGATGTCCTCATGGAAATACAAAGCGATACTTAATTAAATTAAGGAGCGAAGATAAAACAATGCATAAAAATAACGTAAGAAATATATGCGCAGGAGTTGAGTGAGAGATTAATCTATAACTGGATATTCATTCCTGTAACACGTCTATTTTATTTTTGTACCATACACGACTTAAATCATAATTGTACACATTAATGTAACATTTAATTTTTATAGATTTCTCACAGACAATATGAGCAGGTCAGGTCGGAATAGTAATTCAGAGAATTGTGCTTATCACGATAATAATAATTATTCTATTATTATTATTTTATTATTATTATTATTTTATAGCAAGTCTCAGACTTGTGAAGGTGCTACGGTAATACTCAACAGATTCCTGCAGACTGAACTCTGAGAGATATAACAGTCTATAAGGAATATGTACGATCATATATATGTACTAGCTATCGTAACTGTCTTCGAGAGGCCGACAATATAGATGTTTCAGGTAAATGAAAAGCGGAAAAAGTACGCAATTTTAACGAACATACTACCATACGTTTAGGATCTACCAGTGGCTATTTCTAGTATTGGAATGTTCTGACCATGGACAACCATGAAAACTGGTCTGAGTTCAGCGTTCTCCATTCCTATCAGCGTATCCATATCATGGAGCGAATAGTTCGAATTATATCAAGTAACAGTAGTTACCGGAATATGTATGATCCAGAGGAATGGGCAGATTTTAAAACAATGGTAATGAATTCCCCAGCTCTTTCCCGTCAATATCATTCAGATATTGTTCCACTCGACAAGGTAAATTCCCTAGATCGCAAGTCAAGCAGACGTCAAATCACGGCCTGCGGACGCAGGACAGGTTTATCTCCGGTTACTCCGGTTTTATCTGTCATCTTTCATTCCAGCAAAGCTCTCCAATATAATTTCATTTCATCTGTCAGTCATTAATCATTTGCCTCAGAGGAGTGCGACAGGATTAGGCAGCCGGCACTATTCCTATCCTCGCTGCACGACGTGGGCTTTATCCCCTCCATTCCTGACCCGGTCGAATGGCTGGAAAGAGGCTGTAGATTTTATGAAAACCCAACTTGTGGAGAAAAGTATGGTGGAAAAAATTCTACCATTAGGTTGTTTTCTTACAATCGGGTTCACGTCGCACCGACACAGAATATGTATGGCGACGATGGGACAGGAAAGGGACAGGGGTGCAAAGGAAGCGGCCGTGGCCTTAATTAAGCTACAGCCCCATCATTTTCCTTGTGTGAAAATGGGAAACCACGGAAAACCATCTTTAGGACTGCCGACAGTGAGGTTCGAACCCACTACCCCCCGAATATGGGAAACTGGCCTCACTTAAGAGACTGAAGCTGTCGAGGTCGGTCCATTAGATTGTGAAATATATGTGCAAAAAAGAAAGACACGAAATCAAAAAAAACGTCTTCAGTTCTTGTGCTTCGCTTTTAATAAATATTCAGACACTAAATCTAGAAAAAAAAGGAAGTTCAAAACTTGTTCAGGGTGACATGATGACTGTGAAAGCATTTCACATAATAAACATAATTTTTTCTGCATTAAGTTGACAATGTTTGAATTTCTTGAATACAATATGCAAAAATACACAATATTCTGTTTGGGTACATTTTACCCCGCTTGAAAATCTGTATGCGATTTTAATCTTGTTATTAAGAAGGCTAAAGACGTTCTTCAGGTTACAATATTCCTCTCATGGGATTCTTCATACAAATTAGGTTATGTTTGAAAACATCGTGCATGAGTCACAGGAGTTTTTGATCGCCCAGCTGATGTAAGAGGAGGCGAGAACAATGCCTGAGCGATGTATGATAATAATCCACTCCGGTGTGCTCTACTGGACAATACTGGGCGCCACACCTGTCTTGTCTGCGAGAGAAAGTGAATTGTTGGCAACAACAGGCTCATTGGCATGGAGCAGTGTGGGACACGCCTCAAGCCTTGAGTCCTGCCATCAGTGAAACACCACGTGCCCAAGTACTCTCACGAGAATGTATAATTCTATGGCAAGTCTTGGATTGATGGATGTCTAAACAATGAGGACATTAGGGATTCAAACCTCAAACTCTCCCCATTCACTTGATCATTTTAATAATAATAATATACGGGTATAGGACGCCTTAGGCTGAGTTTTAATTCATTTTATCAGGTTAACACCGAAACAGATCTTTTACTTGCCGACCTCTTTCAGCATCTATTACCACTTGAATTCTTCATCATCATCATCATCATCATCATCATCATCACCATCATCATCTGAGTGATTGTGTAGTGTGGTGAGTGTTGTGGAGCTGTAATCTTGCATTCGAAAGATGATGGATTAGAACCCCAATGTCGGCAGCTCTGAACATTACATATTCTTCTGATCTGTACCATGCGGGACAAAATTTCGGCACTTCGGCGTCTCCGAAAACCGTAAAAGTAGTTATTGAGACGTTAAAAGTTAACATTATTATTTTCATATCTACTTGTCAGGGCCAGGATTACTAATCTACTTCTACATGTTCGTCGGTCAGTTTGTGTAACTGCTGCTACTACAAACAGTTATTCTTGAAGTACGTCCGCGAATGAGCGCAACCCGCACTGGACCAAAGCCACGCGTATAACCGGCTTCGTCTATAGACAATTACCCCTGCATCCCACCCCTTCCTCTTTGCACAAATTGTACACAATTGTTTCTTAGTGTTTGCTATCCTGTCTTAGGAATTGTCTGAAATAGTGTCCATTTGCAGTACGGTTGCAATATCAGCAATTCGGTATAGATTGTGTACAATTTGTGGAAAGAGGAAGGGGTGGGATGGAGGGGAAATTGTCTATGGACGAAGCCGGTAATACGCGTGGCCTTAGTCCAGTGCGGGTTGCGCTCAGTCACGGACGTACTTCAACAATAACTGTTTGTAGTAGCAACTGTTTTATAAATTGACCGACGAACATGGTCGACTAGATTAGTAATCCTATTCCTGACAGGCAGATATGAAAATAATAATGTTATCTTTTAACGTCGCATTAACTACTTTTACGGTTTTCGGAGACGCCGAAGTGCCGGAATATTTCCTCGCAAGAGTTCTTTTCCGTGTCGGTAAATCTATCGACACGAGGGTGACGTATTTGAGCACCTTCAAATATTACCGGACTGAGCCAGGATCGAATCTTACAAGTTGGAATCAGAAGACCAGCAATTCAAAAGTCTGAGCCAATCAGTATGGCAGGTATGAAGAGCAAGGCAGAAAGATATCGGAACTTGATATCTTCTTACAACAAGATACTTGCCATCCTGCACCACGCTCTCCGCTGAGAAGATACAATGCCGAAGAGAGCTCTGTCTGGTCATCTGAGAACAGTTTCATAAACTTATTTTAAGACAGTGTTCTTTGCAACTTACTACCAACATTAATTTGATTATCCAGGACTCTACCAGAGTGCTCCCATGTCTCTGAATGAATCAGATTTTTTTTTACACAATTTGCTTTACTTCGCAAAATGGTATGACTGAGAAGGAAGTGGCCGTGGCCTTGAGTTACAGCTCCAGCATTTGCCTGGTGTGAAAATGGGAAACCTAGGAAAACCATCATCAGGGCTGCTGACAGTCGGATTCAAACCCACTATCTGACTGAATGCAAGCTCACAACTCCGTGATCCTAACTGCACAGCCAACTCGCTCAGTCATAGATTTCATTAATTTCGTTCAATGGTATATTCACAAACAACACACGGAGAAATTCACATTTTAACGAGCGAGATGGCTGCGTGATTTGATTCACGTAGCTGCGAGGCTAATTAAGGAGATAGTGAGTTCGAACTATGCTGTTGATCACAATAAAGATGTTTTCCGCTGTTTTCAATGTCCACACCATGGACACGTCCTTTCCACTCATAGCCCATTCCCACCATATGTTCACCGTAAGACCTGTCTGTGTCTGTGTGATTTGAAATAAATACCCCCAAAACACATTTTGATAATAGATGGGCCAAATACGAGCCAAGTCACGCAACCAGAAAAGGAACGCATTAGAAAAAAATCTTGAAGACAGTCAAATTTAGTGTGTAAATTAGGTTGTTGTTGTTGATGATGCTTGCTGTTTAAAGTGGCCTAACATCTAGGTCATATTCCCCTAATGTGTAAATTAAGAAGCTCGCCTGTAGAATGAACCATAACAGCTGATTGCCAGTAATGGTAATCATATGCATATGAATGTGGTGCAGTAATGAATATGTCTTGTAAATACGTAGTACTGTTCCCAGAAAGAGTTCTTCCGCTCTCTCACCGAACAAGAAGTTGTAACTGACAATACCAATTAATGTGGCGTAATATAATTTGTTCTAGACTTCAAATTATATGAACTAATGCCAATAGCAGTTAAAATTCAAAGGAAATCGAATAATTCAAGGAATCCGTACCTCAATTCAGAGATGACGAATGGATAGATTTGGAGATATTAATGGGTGGGTAAGACAGAAACTTACACCAGACAGCGAACTAAACGGGATAATAATATAAAAATGTATACATTTATCCAAACGTATTTATTTATAAATAACAGTCCATGGATTATAAAAGAGCAGTCATATAATATAAATAACTGTAAGAATGTGTATAAAAAGTGCGGTGGATGTTCGATAATTTATGACAACGTGAAATAAATATTTATAAATATGAACTGTGGTTGAAGGCTTCCAAAATTTAACCAAGGATGGCCTTACTGTGGCCATAGGCGTAAGGAGCAGCATAACCTCCGTAAGCCAGAGGGGCAGCATAGCCATGTCCGTAAGCCAGAGGAGCAGCTACGGGAGCATGAGCGACAGCAACGGGAGCAGCAACCTTGGCAACAGCAGCAACAGCGGGTTCACGGTGGACAACGGCATTAAATCCATTGACTGGGTCAGCGGTGTACTCTACAGTACGACGGGTGCCGTCAGGCTCAACCAGGCTGTAGCTACCCTGGACAACATCTCCTTGACGGCTCTCCTGCTGTCCCTTGGAGTCTCCGGTCAGAGCGTCCTGGATGTCGTAGGAGTAGCTGTAGCTTGGGTTGGGGTCGTAGTCGGTGTCGACGGCGACGGGAGCAGCGACCTTAGCGACGGCGGGGGCAGCGGCGTAGGCTACAGGTCCGTGGGCATAGGCAGGGGCAGCGTAGGCTACAGGTGCGTGGGCGTAGGCAGGGGCAGCATAGGATACAGGTCCGTGGGCGTAGGCAGGGGCGGCATAGGATACAGGTGCTCCTGGAGCGTAGACGGCGGGTGCGCCAAGGATACCGGCCTTAGCTACGGCCACAAGGGCGGCAAAGACGACAAACTGAAATATTCAAACAATTCAATTAGGTTTCAAAATCCAACTAAAGTGTACAGTATTTATTAAGATATAAGGAATCATAATAAGTCTAATGTTTATATAGTAAGAAAGCGGCAATGCAACGTCTGTCAAGATCTATTACAAAGGCTGGAGAATGATTTAGTTTAAACTACTTATTTATGTATCTGATATGACGTGGCTCAGGCTATATGAAGCCTGTAGTTACGCTAAACCATCTTGTATGCGCTATATTGTATAAACTACAGTGTCTAAGGTTCCTAATCACATTTTTCTCTGATTTTTCCTGTTTATTCGCAGTCTTTTCTTAGCTTGCCAACTGCATGTTCTTATCGCATAATATGCATTGATTTTCATTTTTTTCTCCTATTAACACTTTATTTTAATACACTCCCATCTACAACCATTCAAACCCTCACATTTCCCTTTTAGGGATACAGGGTACAATACATGTTTTTATAATGCCGCCTCTTTCCTATCCTATTACACATAGGACACTGAAATTTTACACATGCACTATATAGTTCGTCTTTAACTCAACACAAAAAAATCCCCGATGTATGCAATCATTTCAACATTTTAAAAAAATTACGAATAAATGCAGCCAATGGGCATATCACAATCAAGGCTCATAGGATTGATTCTATGTATCACAATAGTTCGTAAGCTAAATACTGGCTAATCAAAACTACAAAACTTGATCAAAGAGTCTAGGCGTGATTTGTAGGTCTTGGCGTGATACCGGTCACAATGTTCCTTGCAAGGAAAATTTCTTTAAAATTTCATGTGTAAAATATTATTTTTAATGTATTTTTCTCTAAGAGTTCACTTTTTTCGTGGAATGTACCAAGAAGCAACAGCTAAACTTCATATATATGATTTATAGACATACAGTTATATACTACGTGAGATATATAAATTTTCCTAACAACTTGGTCATAAAAATATATTAAATTTGAACCACCATTTTTTTAGAATTTAATATTTAGTTTTCGTGATCAACATTTTACTTATTTTCGAGATATCTTTCACCTGTTATATAGCTACTATCCCTCTGCATACCCTCAATAAATATTACTTCCATTGGTTCAACGGTTCCGAGAAAAGTACACCTTTAGGGAAAAATACATTTAAACATAATATTTTACACATGAAAATAAAATTAATTATTATTGGAAAGGAATGCATAAATCATGCCATTTTTTCTGGGTTAAATAAGAACTACATAATGTATCTGTAACATTTCAGTGTTCTATGTGTAATAGGATGGTAATAAGGTGGCATCATAAAAACATGCATTGTAATGGTTAGTTCTATTCCCAACTCTACCCTGTGTCCGTAACATTTCTATTCTCACCGTCATATATTTTTGTTATTGTACAGTAATCTAGCAGTTTTTTCTTTCTGTTACATTGATTATCACAACAAATCCTTTTAATTAACCAAACAAATCGCCACCTTCCTTCCACAGCAGAGCTAAGCACCTGAACTAGTAATGCCCACGTGCGTCAAGGAAGTAACCTGCTTGAGACGAATCAAGATAATAAAAAATAAAGGATAGTAGTAAAATTAAAAGTCCTCTAATATTATATCCTTGATCGCTTCTGCTTAATGACCTGTATAAAATGCGGACTGGTTTAATATCAAGGTTTCCCCGCGTATGCGGACAGCATGAAGAAATAAGCTGCCACAAGTCAACCAGGTGGTCTGCAAAAATATTTTAAACCATTTATAGAGCAATATACCAATCTGAAAATTCTCTGCTAATAACAGTTTAGTTTCCAATCATCTTTACTTCAACTTTTCTGCTTATGAGGGAACTTCGTAAAAGAAATATTGGCCTCAAATCAATTTCATTCTCAACTGTCCATTACTAGAAACAGTGTTGCAATGTTCTTGCATTCGATACAGTAAATAACTTAAAACCAATTTGCAGAATCTTTCTTTCTGTGACATTTTTCCAACATCCTGGTGGAGGGGCGGTGCAAATTGTGTATTTGACACAGCTTTACGGCCGGATGTCCTTTCTGACGCCAACCCAATTAGGAGGGATGTATCAAGTGTTTCTGTCGCGATTGATAGCGCAGTGTGTTGTATGTATTTGAAGAGGAGTGTGTTGGGACGAACAAAAAACCTAGTCAACGAGTCAGAGGAATTAACTAGACTGAATTAAAATCCGCGACCCAGCCGGAAATCGAACCCACAACCCTCTAACCATTTAGCCAAAGAGCCGGACAATCTATACCTTTCATGAGAGAAATAAATTACTTCAAAACGAACAAACAAATAAAAAAGCAAACTAGTCCTATGGGAAAAGAACCCTGAAAGGTCTTGACCTACAAGGGGATTGCTGCTCATCCCGAATGCCTGCATATTACGAGGAGATGCTTGGTCAGTGCGACAAATAATCCCCGCCGTTAGTCTTGGTTTTCTGGATCGAGGCCACAATCTCATCGGCAGACAACTTTTCACATAAATTGTGTGTACAGCGACCGAATACTCAGATCCAGGAAACATCGCTGGTCAACCCAGGAATCAAACACAGGATCTCAGATTAAAATGGATGAACTTTTATAAGAAGTGACACAAAATAGGTTTTCCAAGACTCAGCAAGTTATACAAAATGGACTAAAAGTTTAAAAAAAAAAATAAAAGTGTGGAAACTCTTAAGAGTAAAGGAAGCAACATATTATTTCTATATTCTGTGTGGTACAAGTAGAATATTCTGTAGTCCATTAAGGTGTATTCCGAGCGATTAGAAGTCCGAACATTCCTCTACCCGCAAGGAAGTGCAAGATACTTCAGCACATAGTTTTAATCATTAAAGAAGTTATCAAGTTCTTGACACATTACCTGTGCTATGAAGAAACTCTGGAAATTGTATGTTTGCCGAGGTAATTTCTCTTAGCTGAGGAACTGGTGTCCTCTTAACATCAATTACCACTATCTCTAGTGGATATGGATGCTGGTTTGATGCCGGTCAAATTCGATATAATTTGCTGTTTTATTATTGCAGCCATGTGCATATTATCCCGTAAAATTCTCCCTCTTGGTTTCAGATCTAAATAAGTCAAATTCTCGCTTCTATAAAACCAGCAGAAGCTCTAACTAAAACCACCTAATCTGGTGCAAAATGCCGGCGTCAAATCAAATCACATTACATTTAATAACGACTGTCTGTTATTATCACTAATTTAATATTGTTCAGTTTGTCTTATTGGCAAGATATAAATTGGGCGTACTGTCCTATTGCTTCAAACCTACTCCACCAATGTAACAGACACTTCTCGTTGACTGAAAATATTTAGACTTAATTTTTAAAATAAAAACTGCATACTGAAAACGGGTACTTGTTCATCCGAGACTGAAGATCTGCTTCACATTTATATCAGGATTCAACAACAACGGCACTAGATAAGAGACTTATTAAAAGTATCGTAATTAAAATTTTGAATGGTGCATTTGACAACTGCGAATACATTTAGAGGAATATTTCTCAATAATTACAATAATAATAGCTATCTACGTCGTTCTTATTCCGCCACTGGTTTTTACAGACACCAAGCTATTGAATACAACACTGAAAGACTTTCACTAAATTACTGCTTTATAATATTTAATTCTCATCCCTTTCTCTAAAGTGGCCGACAGATATAAATATATTGTTTCTTATTATGTTTACAATGCGATAAAAGAACTATCCACTGAATATAATTGTACAGAAAACGAGTTATCATAAATATGTTAGTATGCCCGTAGGCACAACGAATTAGCTAACCTATTTTGGATTCAATTCTTAAAACAAGCACATAACAAATGATTACATGTAATCCACGATCTTAGTCCAACTTCACAATTTTATTACAATTCCATATTAAAACTTAAAATATTGGGGCAAAAAGGTATGAAACTCTGTTTCAAATTTTGAATGATTCGGTACTGAAAAAAGAGAAAAAGAAAATACTCCAGAACAACATCCAAATATAATAATAACAATAACAACGGTTTAATTTAAGACAGTCTCATGAACTGGAAGTTTACATTGTAAACGGCGCTCAGATACTTTTCATGAAATCTGCGGACATATAAAGAAAACCTGAATAGTCAACGCCAGTAAGTTTTCACCAATGGAAGTTGAATTGCAAGGTCTCGTTCCGATAATCAGTTTCCACATAAACCGGAAGATCCCATGGCTACGATCACGATAAAAAAACAACAAGCTCACTGCAAGAGGCACTATGTAACTAATGAACTACAGCATAAAAATTAATCTGTATTAATTCAGAAAAGATCTACGCCTATTCTGAGAAATAGTTCTTTAAAAATTACAATGAAATAATGAACTGAAGTCGATGTTCTGATTATGTCTTAGTTTCTAACACGATTTAACATCAGTAGCTTTCAATAAGTGATAAAGACTGAACGGTGGCCGTAGTAGAAACAGAATGAACTAGAGAATATCTCACCTTGTAAGCCATAGTGTTGTAGATATCCTCTGCAGAGTTGTGTGAGGTGCTGACTGATCCATAAAGCACAACACACACTCTTATATACACGCACCGAAAAAAAATGGAAAGTAGTTCTTGCTCTTTTTTGTTATTGTTAATCTACAGATGGATGTGCTAATGCGGGGCCAGAGACCCGCCCAATTATGTCCCTCATAGGACCGGGTCGAGACTGGTTCCTATGTTGGTCGCTGTTGAATGAATGAAGCTAGGTAGTTACGTAGTAGTGTACCACACGCACTGCTCTTGTGAAGACCGTCAGGCAAGGTGAAGGTAAGGCACAGCATTACGGTCACAGCGCAGTGTTCATCAGGTGGTTATACAATATCTTGCGCTCTGCAATCGGTTAACACCTGCTAAATTTCGGAATTCATTTGCGAGGTTTATTAATTTAAACCTAAGCTGTTGAATACGTTTGGCTCGGGAACTAGGCGTTACTCTTTGTCATAACAATAATAATGCTATTGGCTTTACGTCCCAGTAACTACTTTTACGGTTTTCGGAGACGCCGAGGTGCCGCAATTTACTCTTGCAGGAGTTATTTTACATGTCAGTAAATCTACAGACACGAGCCTGACGTATTGGAGCACCTACAAATACCACTGGACTGAGCCAGGATCGAACCTGCCAAGCTGGGGTTAGAAGGCTATCGCCTCAACCGTCTGAGCCACTCAGACCGGCGTTTCATTCATCATTAAATCCGGATTCATAGACAGTAATGCAAGCTTACTGAAGCAGTAACAAGTAGGGGACCTATAGTCTATTATGCACAGCAGTTACGGTATGAGTCTTGCATAAACAGTAGGGGTACGGCCCCTCATAACACCTAGAATTTCTATCAGTCCCGCTGGATAACGGTATACCAGCCTAGACGACACTTCTGAATAACTAGAGCTAGGAACTGTAGTTGGAAAATTTGGGTCAAAACGGTGCAAGAAAGGTGCAATAATTTAGTATTAAAGAGTGTAAATTTAAAATAAAAATAATCATTCCAAACTGTACCAAATCCAATAAAATTAAAGAGTAGGACACACACACACACACACACACACACACACACACACACACACACACACATTAAATAGGCTGTCTAAAAACATTCCCAAAAACTTCTTTTTTCTTGTTTAACTACCAATTTCCCCACATTTATGGGGTCGCGAGTGCGAACTGTGTAACACAGGTGAATATGGACCTGTTTTACGTCCGGATGCCCTTCCTGACGCCAACCCTATATGTAGGGATGTAATCACTATTATATGTTTCTGAGCTGTTGGTCAGTGTAATGTGTTGTCTGAATATGAAGAGGAAAGTGTTGGGACAAACACAAATACCCAGTCCCCGAGTCAGAAGAATTAGTCAGACGCGATTAAATTCCTCGACCCGGTCGGGAGTCGAGCCCTGGACCCCTGTGACCGAAGGCCAGCACGCTAACCATTTAGTCACTGAGCCGGACATTTGCATATGAATATATATGCCAGGGCGAGTAGCTCAGGCGGTAGTGCATTAGCCTTCTAAGCCCAACTTAGTGGATTCGATCCTGGTACTTGAAGGTGCTCAAATATGTCAGCTTCGTGTCCGTATAGTTATTGACACGTAAAGGAACTCCTGTGGGACGAAATTCTTACAACGCGGTGTCTCAAAAAACGATACAAATGTAGGTAGTAGGACATTAAACTTATTATTATTATTATTATTATTATTATTATTATTATTATTATTATTATTATTATTATTATTATTATTATTATTCACCAACAAAGTCTGTGCAGATTATCTGAAATGCAGTTTACATATTTCAGATTAGAATAGGTTTCGGGTTGGCAATAGCCAACATGAAAACATCTGAGAAACCACATGTAGCCTTATTATCATTAAAGATAAATACTGCAGCCTTCAACCCAGTACCCCATCCAGTGAGAACTGACGAAAGTGAAACTGGAAGTCCCGTAATTTCACTTTCGTCGGAGAGCACTAGCCACATTCGATCATTTTCAGTTACTTCAGGTCGCAATACAATCCAACAATGCAACATACTAGCATCGTGTTTTTTTCACCACAGAGTAAGTAAAAGATATGCGTTTTACTTGTACTCTTAGCGGTGTTACTAAACAATGTGTCCCTTAATGATGTGTAATTACAGAAAATTAAACTAATATAAGGGCAAATAAACTAAGAAAAATCAGTGGTTATGAACAAGTTCACAGAAATTTACAAATCCATGTAAAACATATTGAGTTAATTTTTCGATATTTTCCCTACAAAGTGCGATGAAAAATACAAACCTAGTATTTTTCATTTAAAAAATTGCAGTCTGTGTTTGGTAATGTTAAGTGCGACACACATGTAATTCTAAACATCCCTCACCCCCACAAATAAGAGGTAGAAGAAAATAATTAATCGTGAACAGAAATGATCGTCGCCAAGCACATCAGTAACTTCAAAACCTGTGTTCTAGTATTATTGTGAACTGGTAAGGTAGAATATTCTGCAGTGTCACAAACTCGCCCATCCCGTCACTAATATGGCTTACTATACATTATGTTCATCCCATTTCTATTTTGTCTCAGTTCATTTCCGTATGTATAATTTGGATGGTATGTACACAGGGTTACAAGCTCCAAAATTTACAAATACCTGAGATTTGAATTTGAAATAAATAATATACTTGTATGAGTAAATATATGTAGGTAAGGTAAGGGTTATTCTGCCCGAAGGCAGGTCCGAACCTCCGCAGAGGTGCTCCTGAGCCGGAGTATACGTGCGATAGGATGGCTAGTTCCATTCCGCTCCTCCATTCCCTTACTCCCCACCAACAGCGCGAGGCAACCCATCCAACTCCTGACCACGCCCAATGTTGCTTAACTTCGGAGACCTCACGGGATCCGGTGTTTTAACACGGCTACGGCCGTTGGCAGTAAATATATGTCCTGAATATATATATATTTTAACAAATAACTCAATCAAACATGGAAACAGAATTATTTCTTTCTTTTTCCGGGTTGAACCGTGTTGTTGTTTTCTGTACATTACGCACAATTTACAAACGTTTGAATACATTGCAGTATTCTTTGTCAAGGTGATCGAAATACCCCTACTCGTTCCGAGGTAATCAGTCTCCCAGACAGCATCACTGCAATTTATTGGAAACGTCGGCAAACTGTATGAAACATTCAGAAAATAACAAAACTGTCCAACCCGGGAAAAGGACAAAATAATTCTACATACCGTGGAAACTTCACACCTAAGATACGAATATAGCATATTGTTGGGAAAACAATCACGTACAGTGTTGTGGAATTTGGCTATTCTTTGAAATTATACCTTGAGAAACCATGTATTGCCCTCAGAGTGTTGATCCAAATTTTCGAATATTGTAATAATCTTGACAACAACCAATGGCCATAGATATAAAGAAATAAAGGATAATGACCGAGCGGGATGGCCGTGCGGTTACGGGCGCGCAGCTGTAGCCTTGCATTCAGGAGGCAGTGGATTTCAAACTTACCGTTAGCAGCCTTGAAGATGATTTTCCGCGGTTTGCCATTTTCACACCAGGAAAATGTTGGGGCTGTACCTTAATGCCACGGCCGCTTCCTTCCCACTCCTAGGCCTTTCCTATCCCATCGTTGCCATAAGACCTATCTGTGTCGGTGCGACTTAAAGCAAATAGTACAAAAACATTTTTAATGATACCTCACTGACATATGTAAGTATATTCGAGTAGGAAGGAATTTCGCACAATTAGCATACTTTATTTTATTCTGTGCTGCATATAGCTTGGTCACACCAAGTCCAGTTCATGATACGTCTCATTTCGACAAATTTTATGGGGTGATGCCCAGGTATGGCGAAACTGGCCACTGAATGCTCAAGTCTATACCCGCTATTTGTCCACTCTGTTGTTGTTACTGCACCAGTTGAATAGAAATCTTCGCATATTTCAGATAGTTCTTCCTCTCATCCAAGAGTACCCTGAAGGTTACTGCAATTGACAGTAACATCTGGACCCGTAAGTCAGATATAAAGAAAATTTCTCTTCTCATTTCATGTACCAAACGAAATGGTACGATATTTTTTTTTTACATATTTGATAGAACCACAGCATTATATATCTCGGAACCGACTACGGAAATGTTCAACTAACTGAAGTTCATGCTGATTTTCATTTTTGCCCCAACTTCTTTAATAGAACAAAGCAAGCTCCGAGGGAACGTATCACTTGTAAGTATTGACAAAAAGACTTGCATCATACGTAGTAAATTCCTCGCTGAATCACATTTCTTATTTTATTTATCGTATGGGTTTTAGTACCGGGAGTGTCCGAGGACACGCTCAGGTCGCCTGGTGCATCCCTTGTAAGACAGACCTCCAACGAGGATGGGCGGCATCTGCTGCGTTCTTGTAGTGGAGGATAGTATTCACTGTGGTGTTACACTTGGGGAGAGTAAAACACCCAATCCCCTAGCGAGAGGAAATAACCATTTAAGGATAAAATATCTTACCTGGCCGGTAATCGAACTCAGGACCCTCTGCACCGAAGGTGTCTAATCTGACCATTCAGCCAAAGAGCAGGGCTACACTTCTTTTTTTTTTAAAAAAAAGAGAAAGCACTTCATCCTTTGCGAATATCAAATGATCATAGTATGTCTTCCAGTCATGGCCATCCATCAACGGCTACTAAATTCAGATGAACACCCGCCATAAGACAGCACAGCCTGCACGGTTGCTATGGTTACACTTGCGTCACACATTTTGTCGAATTACGTTACACCAGGGCCTCTCAAACGCCCAAAATCTCACGCGTGCAAACAGCGGTGCAACGATCCTGTGCACAATGCGTCGGTCCCGCTCGGCTCGGCTCGGCTCGGACCGACGTTTCGTCTCTGGACTACTCGGCTAAGCTCGGCTCAACTCGGCTTGGATTTGGAGCGCTACGGAGCAAGTGAGGAAGAGGGAGACAGGGAGAGCGAGCTAGACAGGCGTGGGGAAAGAAAGAAACAGCGCTATTGCTCCAAATCGAGGAGTGCGGGTCTGCACTCTGGTCAACCGAGCGAAGTGGTCGTTTGCACCGTTCACAGCCATAAGACATATTCATGTCAAAAATGTGTTCAATGTTGTTCACCTACCATCTTAGAATCAGTTCACTGAGCTGCTCTTTTCAAACTAGGAAATTCTTCATACAACTGATGCTCCTCAAATTTTAGGTCAAGAACTTACGTAAGATTCACCAAGCCTTCAGATGAAACAAGTTTAGAATAGACCAGGCCTTAAAATTGTTTGACCGGACGAATTCGCCGTGCGGTTAGAGGTGCGCGGCTGTGAGCTTGCATCCGGGAGATAGTGGGTTCGAGTTCCACTGTCGGAAGCCTTGAAGATGTTTTGCTGTGGTTCCCCATTTTCACACCAGGCAAATGGTGGGACTGTACCTTAATTAAGGCCACGGCCGCTTCCTTCCAACTCCTAGACCTTTCCTATCCCATCGTCGCCATAAGAACTATCTGTGTCGATGCGACGCAAAGCCACTAGCAAAAAAGAAAAAAAATTGTTTGAAGAAAGTGTCTTCAGAATTCTACCATTTCTTCAGATAAGTGATACACGGTGTTAAAAAATGAGTGCATTTTGTTCGAAAGATAATATTTCTCAAACGGTGTCAAACTTCTCAGCCTGGTTCACTTCGTAACCAAACACGTATTGGTGATTCGACTTCTAAGGTTTTCTCTGAAGCTATGGACTAAAACAAGCATTTCAACAATTGTAACAATATTAACTTCGGAAATTAAATACTATAGTGTAAAAGAGAATAATCATATTATGTATGAAATACAAGCAGCATTTCATCTCATATCGGAAAGAACAACACAGATGATTTGGCAACTAATTTAAACTTGTAACCGGAGACCGGATAATTGCTCTTAAAACCGGAGCCTCCTCTTCTAAACCGGACAGTTGGCAAAACTGTCTGCAAACCGGAACAATCCCGAATTGTTCAATTAACAAAATATCCTTATTTACCTTTCCTTAAAAAAAAATGAATTTCCTTTGAATGGCCCACTAAAGTAGCTGATACATTTGCTTTTCATAACATGGAGCAGATGTACATAGCTTCGTCTTATTCACTGTGCCTAATAGGTACTGGGAAGTATTCATGCCAGAGGTAAATAATCAAATTTAAAATTACGTATGGTAACTAGAATGGTAATAACTGTAGTATATTTCTGGAAATTAACGGGTTATCTTGGCATAAATACGTGTAATGTTTGGGATCATCTGAAATTGATGATGATGATGATGATGATGATGATGATGATGATGATGATGCTTGTTGTTTAAAGGGGCCTAACATCGAGGTCATCTGCCCCTAATGGTACGAAATGAAATAACAAAAAATTCAAATTCATCCACCGACCAAAATAAAATAAAAAATGTCATGAAGAATGAATGGATGGACATGAACCCTACAAAAAACAAACAAACAAACAAACAAACAAACAAACAAACAAACAAACAAACAAACAAACAAACAAAAACAGTCGATCAGACTCAAAAAGAAGGTAATTAATTAGAGTATTACTGACCAAGGGACCATTTATAAAGCACAATGATGCTTGATGTCTGAAGGGGTGCTAAATTCACGTCTAAGGCCCCACAGAATGGTACATGTCGGGAGTAAAATAGAACCATGGTATTTGTCATTTTGGGGTACTGATCAAAAGTAGCGAAGACTCACAGTGGTCCACACAAGATGGTACTACTTACAAGTATTGCAATTCGTACAGGAAACGCAGACCTATGGTGTTTCTCACGCAATGGCGCCACTCATAGCCAACGCAAACCGGTAAGGTTCCTCACCTAAGTGTACTAGTCACGAGCGCTGGTATTCCCGTGGTGTTCCTCACATTGTGGGTACCAATCACAGGCTACAGACCCACGGTGCCGCTCATATAGCGGTACTATTCACAGGCTACGCCCAGATCCGCGGTGTTGCCCACATGGGTACAACGCACGGATACTGGAATCCACCAAGCCAGGCTTTTTACTGCAACTAATCGCAAACCTATTTCGTACCAATTTAGTGATACTACTCGCAAGTACATGCAACCCATGGTGTTCCCCGCATGATGATACGAATCAAGAGTAGTTTCATGGTTCTAATTCAATCATCCCTTGGTCGCCCCTTGTAGTCGCCTCTTACGACAGGCAGGGGATACCGCGGGTGTATTCTACATGTGCGTCCCCCACCCACAGGGGGTAGTGAGTTTGGTCCGCGAGAGGTATTTTATTTCCCTCAAGTCCGCCTGCAAGCCGGTTAGGACCCACCTATCCGCCACCTAGGACGCGCCACGTGGGAGTATCACCTCTCCCCCTGCTACGCCTGCGTAGCAGGTTCGTGGTCATCTGAAATTTGCGATACAAAACGTGTGACGCAATGTCACCTAGCAACCGTACAGACTGTGATGTGAAATATTTATGGATGGTCGTGACTAAGACATATTATCCAAAAACGGGCGTTGATGTACTTATGGCCGATGTGATCTTGCAGGCTGTGGTGTGAAGTACTGATGGATGGCAATAACTGATAGACATACAGAAGGCTCTTTTATCGAAAAGGCCTCACCTCCATATCCGCGGTAGTTCCATACGCCCCGAATCAGTTTTCCACATTAAATGCACTGAATCTTACACTTGTCGATTACAAATTCCATTTAGATATCTCTCGGAAATCATTCGTTAGACACAATTAAATAATCATTATATATTTGAGTTCCATTTATTGAAAGACGTATAGGCTATACGATCACTTGGTTTTCCCAAAGGGAAAATTTAACATCAATTTTTTAAATGTTCGTGTCTATATGAATGCCATGCCGTCTCTCTACTTTCCAAAGCGATATTGTATTTAATTCGCTTCATAAAAATGATGCATAAACATTGTCAGAAGGGCCTGTCACGTGACAATGTTTCATTTAAAAAATATAAACTTGAGAATAGAATGCCTGAAAATATTGTCAAAAAGTCGCGTAATATCTTACTCCCAGAACAGCTACTATCATTACGTGAACACAACCATGACGAGTTTATTTATATGAAGGCGATAGCCGGCATATTGATAGTCTGCCATTTAAACAGAGTGGTCAGCCTGTATAAATGTTTTCTTACTTAAAAATCCTTTATCTTGAGTGTTCTACTTTACGATTGTGAGAGCTGGACTACTGGAAAAAAGGAAAGAGATTCTTCTTCTTCTTGTTTTCGAATTTGGCTACCTATGGACCGCATTGAACTTAAGGCTTTCTCTTCTTCTTCTCCTCGCAGAACCTCTTCATCCTTTCAATTCTGATCTTCCTTTCTTCCTCAGATATGACCAGTTTGGGTCTACATTTTGGTGGTTTCTCCTGGAATGTTTTGATGCTGTCCACTCGGCTTCTAAATTCTTTTCTGTTGTGGACCATATCCATTGTAAGTCCATTTCCTATTGCAACTATTTTTACTTCTTCCACCCACTTCGTCGAAGCTTTCAGTCCGTGAGCGGTTCAACCAGGAAAGAGATTCATTGGAAGCAACTGAAATGTGGATTTCGAGGAAGATGACAAGGGCACGCTGGATTTAAGAAAAGACGAATCGAGATGTTCTAAAGGAAATCAATGAAAAATGGACACTGATAAAGGATATGGAAAGAAGGAAGATAAAACATATCGGTCATATCCCGACACATAATAACTTCGTAGTAAACATCTTTGAAGGAAAAATAGGAAATAAATGAAGAGGAAGACCAAGAAAGACAAACATCGAGGATGTGAGAAACTTGATGAATGTAAAAACTATAAGGAGTGAAGTCAAGAGCAGGACTGAGAGGAGAATGGTTGCAACGACAAGGCTCGGCCCTTAGTGTATGATGATGACGATGATGATGATGATGAAATTATATTTTCGAATTCACCTCAGATTTCTAACAGAGCAAATTCAAAAGAGATGAACCCTCGAAAGCTACTCGAAAGTCTGGGAGAAATGAAATGAAATTTGGAAACTTCTGTTATAGCATAATATTTCAAAATCCAGTATCAAATTTAATTTCGAACCGTATTGCACTAAACTTTGGTAAATCTGGAAAAATGATAAAAACCAAGCGCATACTGCAGGGGTTAAAATAAGCTCGACATAAATCGTTACATAAAAATGATAAAGCTCCTCTGGACTATCGGACGAATCTACCTTTGTTTGCACACCGAATTTGCTGTATGAGAGTGAAAGTTGGGTGTGTTCAAGATATATTACACATAACATGATGTAGCAGAAATGAAAGTTACAGAGAATGGCATGAAGATACTAGAAATGAGGAGATAACAGCTAAGTTTGGAAATAAAATAGATGGATGAAGCTGTGAATATCCTCCGGATTCGGCGGTGGGATCAAATTGAGGAGGACAGCTTACCTAGGAGAATAACGAACGGGCCTTGAAGGGTAAGGGAAGTAGAGGGAGACCAATGTGACTATGGTTAGAAAAAGGTTTTTGCCTACAGTTTGCTTTACATCGTACCGATACAGATAGGTCTTATGACGACGATGGGATAGGAAAGGACTAGGAGTGGGAAGGAAGTGGCCGTGACCTTAGTTAAGTTACAGCCCAAGTATGTGCCTGGCGTGAAAAAGGGAAACCACGGAAAACCATATTCAGGGCTGCCGACAATGGGGTTCGAACCCACTATCTCCCCGATGCAAGCTCACAGCTGCGCGGCCCTAACCGAAGGAGTATTACTTGTTAAGGATTTAATTACAACAGTCTGAAAAAAAACGACGGGTACATTCTGGTATGCTTTATTTCAAGTTATTGAAGTGCATAATTTTGCAAATAATTGCGTAATAGTTACAAAGCAGATAGAGGGCGAGTCCTCATATGAAGCTCAATCACGCATGAACTACTAGACCAATTGTGCTGAAATCCTTGTATGGAGATACGTCAGTTTAAACACAAGTCTCTTCTAATTTTTCAGTAATTAACATTTTATAAATGGTGGCCATTAGTATGTGGACATTTACCAAAATTACGCATCTTCTCGTCCACTAAAAAAGCAAAAATACAACGTACATAGGAGAGTCAGGACTTAAATTCGGAACTTCTACAATTTATCACTTATCCCAACCAAATTTGAAACCAAAGCATGTATTAATAACGTATGGAATCACACAAAATATAGAGTTGATTAGTACACTAGTTGCTAACAAATGCTATTTATTTCGTATGTGTTGCTCTTTGCGGCAGAGTTTTAATTATCTTTGCCTATAATTTGGCAGACTTGTCAAAAAATAATCATATACATAATAATTATTATGGGTTCTGCGGTCAGGTATAACCTACTAGACATATACGATTTTTCCATTTTTCTTTATACATACAGTGCAACAGGCAAAAATCTAGTTTGGTTCTATTTTAGGAGTAAAAGTATGAAGGTAATATTCAAATGATAGTAAAATACAGAAGTACTTTTAGTTCCTGTACATATTGAAACTTTAACTTAACATTTCAGGTGAATCTGATAAGAATTCTCTCGCAAAGAGCATTTTGTTCACGTCAATGAGCTGAATAAAAATTAAGTACAGAAATGTAACTGAAATTTATAAAAAATATATTTTCATTGAAGCTGATCTGGACTGTAAGTTACACCTCAGAGTTCTTTCTTTGCTTACGCACAACCTAGGCCTACTACAAGGAAAATATATTCCAGTGGTATTATTATTATTATTATTATTATTATTATTATTATTGAAATGGTAGTCCGACAAACCTTACAACCTCATATTGTCTGACAGCGTGAGAAAAAGCGGCGAGGGATTGCTCTATGTACGGCGTACCGCTACACTTTATACCCTACATTTAGAGCTTTAAAATTGCGTTAATCAAAAACTGATAGTGGGATTTGAAAGAGGAATAATTCGGGGATTTTTAAGGTGGAAACTGTAAATTCAATTAATGTTTCCACAAAAAAGGCCATATGCAATTTTTCTTGTAACTCTAATGGTTCTCCACGTAGTTCGGGCTTTTGTATTTTCAGGCATGCGTTCCATATTACCCGCCGCGCAAGTACTGTTCGGATGGGTATTTGACACGTCCCTGACAAGTCCTGCTAATTCATAATGGACAAAGGAGTGTGCAGAGTTTGCTGCTTAAGCAAAACACGACAGTGAAGGCTACAAACAACCCATCTTAATCGATGTATTGAAAGTATTCGTACTTTAATTCATAGATATCCCGTTATGAAGGACGAATGAAGAGGTTTGGAGATATCAACGGTCAGGTAAGACAAACTTCAGCACCTATTGACCCGTCAACGACCGGTGCGTTGTGATTGTGAAATATATAATACAAATCCGCGAAAGGTATAACATTTTTTCCCATGCGTAATTCATCTGCTCTCTCACCGAACAAGAATTAGTAACTGACAATACCAAAGAAGTTGACCTAATATAAAATGATCAAGACTTGAAAGTAAATGAACAAATACCAACATTCGTTAGAATCGAAATGAGACAAAACCGTCTCGATCGATGTCTTGAAAGCATTGGCATTTTAATTCAGAGATTCCCCGGTATGAAGGACGAATGGAGAGGTTTGGAGATATCAACAGTCGGGTAAGACAGGAACTCACATCAGCCCGCAAAATAATGATAACAATACAAACATTTATATTATCAAAACTTGTATTTATTTATAAATATGTAGCAGTCAATGGATTTTACAAACAACAGTCACATAACATAACAAACTGTAAAAAAGTCTGTAAAAAGTGCGGTGGATGTTCGATAATTTATGGCATCGTGTAATAAATATCAACTGTGATTGAAGGGTTTCAAAGCTTAACCAAGGATGGCCTTAGTGTGGCCATAGCCGTAAGGAGCAGCATAACCTCCATAAGCTAGAGGGGCAGCATAGCCATGTCCGTAAGCCAGAGAAGCAGCTACGGGAGCATGAGCGACAGCAACGGGAGCAGCAACCTTGGCAACAGCAGCAACAGCGGGTTCACGGTGGACAACGGCGTTGAATCCATTGACTGGGTCAGCGTGGTACTCTACAGTACGACGGGTGCCATCGGGCTCAACCAAGCTGTAGCTACCCTGGACAACATCTCCTTGACGGCTCTCCTGCTGTCCCTTGGAGTCTCCGGTCAGAGCGTCCTGGATGTCGTAGGAGTAGCTGTAGCTTGGGTTGGGGTCGTAGTCGGTGTCAACGGCGACGGGAGCGGCGACCTTGGCAACGGCGGGAGCAGCGGCGTAGGCTACAGGTCCGTGGGCATAGGCAGGGGCAGCGTAGGCTACAGGCGCGTGGGCGTAGGCAGGGGCAGCATAGGATACAGGTCCGTGGGCGTAGGCAGGGGCGGCATAGGATACAGGTGCTCCTGGAGCGTAGACGGCGGGTGCGCCTAGGATACCGGCCTTAGCTACGGCCACAAGGGCGGCAAAGACGACAAACTGAAATATTCAAACAATTCAATTAGATTCCAAAATCCATATTAAGCAGTGCAGTCTTATTAAGATACAGGAAATCATAATAAGTCTAATGTTTACGTATAATATGACCCGAAACTAAACTGGATTGCTTCCTTCATATTAAGAGACAGCACAACATCTCAGATCATGTTAAGACATGTCCTCAAGAAACATCCTCGTGATATTTTTTAGTGAACATCTTAAAGTTTAAGAAGGTAAAACTTTATAGGCTACAGCGTGGTCGGAAACAAAGTGAACCGTATATGTGAGCGTCAGAGGGTTGTCCATACTAATAAATAATTGGAAAAATAATTAGATATCTCACGTCCTTGTCATTTTGTAAGTTGCTGAAATTAGCCAATCAGGTCACTTCGCGGGCGATTTGAGAATTGCTGTACGAGGCGATGTTGCTAAATGTGTACGTGGATTACGACCGACTTGAAAGCACCATATGATAAAAGACCGCTTCTGGCCCAGGGGCTAATGGGCAAGATGGCCGCCGCGCGCAGTCTACATCTAGGGCTACCGCGCAAGATGGCCGCCAGGCGCAATCTACCTCTAGCTACGCGCTACGTCCTCGGACACCTTCAGAAAATAGCTAGAGGTAGATTGCGCGTGGCGGCCATCTTGCGCGGTAGCCCTAGAGGTAGATTGCGCGCGGCGGCCATCTTGCCCATTAGCCCCTGGGCCAGAAGCGGTCTTTTATCACTACTTATCATTAGAAGAAATGAACTTCTCCAGAGGAGGGACTTGAACAAGAACCTCCCTGCTGATAGACACGGCCCATAGCAAGCACGCTACGGTACACTGGCTGAAACCCATGGCTCTGAAGCCCGACCAAGCCAAGCACAGATTTAGCTACACCGCCTCGTACAGCCCATTTGAATTCGTCCGCGAAGCGATCTGATTGGCTGTACTTCAGCATCTGATAGTAAGAAATCGGCGAGAGATACCGACGTAAATCTTTCAAATTACTTATCAGTATGGCCCACGCTGTAACGCTTATATACTTTGTTCACGTTTTCTCCGATTCCCTGTATATGGGAAAATAAATAGTCGCTAATTAATAAAGATTTTAGAAATATTAAGAGAGAATCAAAAGTTATACCAATATAGTGAATTCGCACGTCATATTCATTTATAGGGATCTGTTCTTTAGCTTCGACAATATGAAAGCGGGTGGCGTATCTCAGTGAGCTTGGCCGACTAATAAGCAACAGAGACGCTAGTAATAGGAAACCACATCACTCCTTAAATTACTACTGTACATTTTCAGAGACACCCGGGAGGAGGGCGTTTCAAGAAAGTCAGCGGTGGAACCTTTGAGGATCCAATAAATCAGCCTTCAGGCTAAGGAATTCACGAACATGTACGTGCTCACAACGCACTGATACCATCACTAGATTTCCACCATGGCGAGCTTGGTTGAAAAGGCAAGTGTTCCTGTGTTTCGAATTCAACGTAATAATGGAAGTCCCTTGGCTAAGGTCAGGACACAAAAATTTACATACAAATTATAAATCTTGTTGATTACTTATTTGTTTGCCATGTGAGGAAGTGGGGTGTTCGAAATATTTCACTTCAACTTCAGGCCTCAAACAACGCGCTGGAAGCGGCCACGTTATTCCCAAAAATTATATAATGTATTTCAGAATTGCTGTAACTGTGTCTGTACTTATGCTTCGGTTACAGAATGATAGTGAAATGAAGTGGCGTATGGCTTTTAGTGCCGGGAATCGAACCCGGGACTCTTGTGACCAAAGGCCAGCACGCTAACCATTTAGCCATGGAGCCGGACAGAATGATAATGATCAAGTACGATGTTTTGGAACGGCACATGCCCCGAGATGCAATCAGACTAAACCAAAAGAGAGTAAGGAGCAATCACATTTCACGAGATCAGAACAGAACAACATGTAAAATCCTTCCGCAAACACTTAAGGGGGTAATCTGGAAATAAACAGATATTTTTACCTAATGCATCTATTTACACGAAACTTTGTGGGAATGTCACCTAAATAAAAGTAGGGGTATCACGAACATTTATTTCATACACAATTAACAGTCCTTCTAAAATATTAGCACTTTTGAAATTTTTAATTCTAGTTTTTCACGAAATTTAATTGAGATGTTAATGAAAATTTGGAATTAGATAATACTCCTTTAAAAAAGCACTGTATATTTATTATTCCATACTGATGTTTTCTAATATAGCTGTGGTACATATACCATACAAATATTGTTACATTTGGCAGAATATTATGGGAGAAATGGGAATAATATGTGAGATGATAATAGGTGGGAAAATGAAAGCAAAGAAGACCCCATGCCCATTTCTGCTGTGTGCAAATTAGCAAACAAAGCATTATTGAAGTGACTGATGATCAACTCAGAAATAACCATACATTCATATGCGAGTGGAATACACATTACAAAATTATCCTATTATTACTAACCCCAAAGTAAATGCAAAAATCAAGCCATTTACGTCAGTTCTGTAAATTTCCCATCAATATCGAAAATGTCACACCTCCATACATAGGACAGCTCACAACGAAACATAAAATACATTCAAACATTTGGTTGACGTACCCCCAAAATCCAAGTGTTTTACCTTCGTACCAGAAATATCAAACGACTGTGGCTGGATGCCAAATAATATTAACTATAATCATCACTAGGACCCGGATGTTTATGACTTTAAAATATTAGAAATATGCAAGCATTTATAACCTAAAAAGGTATTAAAATATGACAATAAATACGACTTAAAAATTTTTTGATCACATTTTCGATATATTCGAAATTTTGCCGCTGTTTAAATTAACATTATGTTGAAAATATATTTTCAAAATCTAGAAAATTCAACAATAATAAATGTAATAATATTAATTATATTATTTTATTATTTTATTTTGAATTTATTAAATTACTCATTCCAGAGGTTACTCTCGACTCTGCACAGAATGAAATAGAGGTAACTGCTCTGGGCAGTCAGAGAGCATTGCAATAGCAAATTATACACTTAAAGGAATATTATTCAATAATAATAATAATAATAATAATAATTATTATTATTATTATTGATGTCGTACTTATCCTGTCACTGGTCGTAATAGACATCAAGCTATTGAATATAACATTGAAAAGTTTTCACTAATGCATTCCTTTATAACATTTAAGTACAATTATTCATTACTACTAATTTCAATCAAGTAGTTGACAGATATAAATGTATTGTTTCCTTCTTATATTCAGGAAGCCATCAACGAACTATTCATCCAAGAGAAATCTACAAGACTAGTTATCATAATCTGCTACTTAACCAATAGACACAATGCATTAGCTAACTGTTTTGGAGTCAATTCTTAAAACAGACCCATAAAAATGATTACATGTCCACCAAAAACCTGAGTCCAACTTCACAATTTTATCACCATTCCACATTTAAAATTAAAATATTGGAGAAAAATCCTATGAAATTTATTGTGTTTAAAATATTGAATAAACCAGTATTGACAACATACTTCAAACAAAACCCAAATCTAATAATAGTGATAATAATAAAAAGTATCAATGCCCCCTGCAACTACTGTGAGATTTATGACACTCTAATGAATTGTAATTTTAGCTTGTAAAAGGCACTCAGATTTTTGTCATAAAATCTACGGATATGTAAACAAATCGTCAATAGTCAATGTCAGTGTTACAGCTAAGTTCTCACCAACGCGGCTACGGTTCAGTTCCTAGTAAATGCACGTGGAATTTATGAATTTCTCGTTCCGCTATTTCAGATTCCAGATAAAACAGGATACCCCGTGGCTAGCATCACGATATCAAACTACATACTTATTATGAATTTTAATGCCAGTACATGAGACACTGAACTACACTGCGGATAACAACTGTACAGATTAATCTCTACTGCTTCGGCAAATACATCTATGTCTTTCTTTAAAAATGCATGTCTTAGTTTCTAACATGATTTAATACCAATAGCTTTCAATAAGTGTTAACAACTCCAAGCTGACCCTAGTAGGGACTGAATGGACTAGAGTATATCTCACCTTGTAAGCCATAGTGTTGTAGATATCCTCTGCAGTGTTGTGTGAGGTGCTGACTGATCCATAAAGCACAACACACACTCTTATATACACGCACCCGAAAAAATGGAAAGTAGTTCTTGCTCTTTTTTGTTATTGTTAATCTACAGATGGATGTGCTAATGCGGGGCCAGAGACCCGCCCAATTATGTCCCTCATAGGACCGCGTCGAGACTGGTTCCTATGTTGGTCAATTTGAATGAATGAAGCTGGGTACTTACGTAGTAGTGTACCACACGCACTGCTCTTGTGAACACCGTCACGCAAGGTGAAGGTAAGGCACAGCATTACGGTCACAGCCCAGTGTTAGTAAGGAGGTTCATTGGGTGGTTATACAAAGTATTGAGCTCTTCATTCGGTTAACAGCTTTTCAACTTAAGAATTCATTTGCCAGTTTTATTAATTTAAACATAAGCAGTTGAATACGTTTGGATCGGACGCTAAGTATTCGTGTTTGTCATAATTAGAATCCGGAATTTTTGTCAGTAATAGGTTGCAGCGCAAACTTACTTGGAGCAGGTAATAAGTATAGTCCATCTGCATAGCGGTTATGCTATGAGTTTTGCATAAGCATTAGGGGTAGGACCATCATAACCCCTAGAATTTACGTTACTCTTGCTGTATAACAAAAAAACGGGCTAGACGACACTATCTAATAACTCGATCCCGGATTTTTATGCAGTAATAGGTTAGAATGAAAATTAAATTGTTTATTAGGATGCGTGGTCTAGGCCGCTCTTTCATAATGTAGTGAGAGTAACATATATCTTAGGGGTTCTGATGGGCCGAAGCCCTAATGTTTATGCAAAACTCATAACATAACCGTTGTGCAGATTACACTATATTTGTTACCCGCTTCGTTAAGTTTGCATTCTAACCTATTACTTCATAACAATCCGGGTTCTACTAATAACACTATGATTTGTAACGAGAGTAACATAAACTGAAGGGGTTCTGATGGGCCATGCCCCTAAGGTTTATGCAAAACTCATAGCATAGCCATTGTGCATGAGAGACTATACTTGTTACACGCTTCAGTAAGGTTGTTACATTCTAACCTATAATTGCCTAAAATCTGGCATCTAGCCGTAAAATACGGCCAAGTTCATATTCATTTCAGGCCCTGCCGACACACATATGTGCAGGTTAGGAATATATTTCTTTCTGGCTTCATATTTCGCACTACACATGTCAAACTTGTATCACAAGTTTGTGCAGCCTTTGCTCGTTAAGTATGAACCTGTTAATATTCCAACAGTCGCCGGAGAGGTGCGCCAATTGTTAGAAAAATATGAATGTATTCTCTTCTTATCCAGGGATGTAAACCACATCATAAATTTGAAAATTATATTTAACTGTTCAAAAAATATGTATAATGAAGAAATGAAAATTATTCAGAAAATCTCATCAAGTACAGTAAATATTTTGTGCCACGCTTAAAACTGAAGGACTTGAAACAGTGTGAACTTTAATGTTGTGTAATTACAGAAAAATTAAAATATTATAATGGCAAACAAATTGAGGAAAATGAGTGGTTATAACCCAGATCACACACATTTATGCACAAAGAATTGAGTTAATTTTTCGCTAATTTCCCTACAATTTATTTTTTCAGGATGAAAATATATAAACCTCAAATTTTATCAATTTATTCATCTTCACCTTCTTCCAGTGCAGTATCCTCTAATGGAAGTTTATAATCTCATTTTTAATTCCTCTCAGTTCGTTGCTGTATGTATAATTTCGATGGTATGCAAATAGGGTTGTTGGCTCCAAAATTTTGAAATATCTGAGATTTAAATTTGAAATAAATAATATTTCGGTATGAAGATACAATATAATACACCAGTCGTTATTGTTCGTGGATGTACTGAAAGCGCCGCTTCCGAATTTTAAATACTATATGAATTTACTGATTTAAAATATGTATGTGATATTTTAATTTCGTTTCGTTTAACTTTTGCTAGTAAATCCGCACAAATTGCCAATCTCCATTGCAAGGTCGGCCACAGGGTGGCAGTAAATAGGAACTCCCATGGATGTGACTGTGAAGATACAGACAAGATTACGAAGTGGTAGTGGTACGTACGAACGTATAGTACAGTTATCTTCCGTATTGCTGTTTAGTATTTAATTAGCTGCATTCTCAAAGTGATTAGTATATTTAATTTGTGTATGGTGTTATGTATATCGGAGAAGTGAATTTTATCTTGCGCTAGAGACTTTCAGTACACTGGGAACTAGCGTAGATGTATGTAAGTTGTAAACTAACATCCCACTGAACCCAGCATGGACTTGGTGACACCGAGCAAAAGTGGTGTAAGTACGGACTGCGGTACAGGAATTACTGAAAGATTGTAAGCGTTCAATTGAAAACTACTTACCGAGCGAGTTGGCCGTGCGGTTTAGGGCGCGCAGCTGTGAGTTTGTATCCGGGAGATAGTGGGTTCTAATCCCACTGTCAGCAGCCTTGAAGATGGTTTTCCGTGGTTTCCCATTTTCACACCAGGAAAATGCTGGGGCTGTATCATGATAAAGACCACGGTCTCTTCCTTCCAACTCCTAGGTCTTTCTTATCCTATCGTCGCGAAAAGAACAATCTGTGTCGGTGCGACGTAAAGCCACTACCAAAAAAAACTACTTAAGGCTCCTTTCTTTTTGTTACCATTTCATGAGCCTTAGATATTGTTGAAGATGATAATCTTTGATTGAAAATAAAAACGCATATATTTACTCAGCACATCAACGAGCACTTGTATGACTCTACACAGTGGCTGTTTGACTGTAAACAATTAAATATAACGTATTGTTGGCCCTGTCTTTTATTTTCCGACAGAAAGGAACGTATGGAACACGCATGGACACGACGATCTGAGATATAAGATACACATTTAAAAAAAGCTTTAGTTATCTGAAAAGAAATACGAGAATCGAGTTTTGTTTAAGTGAACACCTTAAAATTGTTATGGGAAAGCACATTGAAACTATTAAACACAACAAGAAAATTATGCGTTTTTTAATAACTACTGTTACTTTCTAGACTTTTATGGACGCTTTTAGGGGTCAAAAAGAAAGTAGTGAATCTTTAAACCGAGATATATTTCTTGATGGATACACTACTTTTGCATCCATCTCTTGGCACAGACCAGAGTAAAGTGTAGCTTTCACCGAAGTCCCATCAACATCCATGGCTGTGACAATATGGAAGTTGCTGGGGTATGGGTAGTGCTGAGTAATGACATTCAGAGCATGACTAGTGCACCTGAGTGTTATGGAAGGTGCTGCTCATAGGGTCAGTCGTGTTGCAATAGTACTTTCTGATCCAGTGAGGAAAGCAATGGCAAACTACCTCACTCCTCATCTTGCCTAGCACGCCTCATTTTGGTGCTGCCATTGTTTTTTGGGTTTCCTTATAACCACATAATCTTTGGTGGTGCTATTTGAGGATCCAACCAGCCTCTGGGCTGATGACCTAACAGACATCTATGTTCAGATTTTGAACATCTTGGCACGTTACGATAATCAACTTCGAACCTATTTGGAAACTTCATTAGTTTTTCGTGGTAATTCCCCCCGACATTCAGAATAATTTAATATTCTCTCTCCCTCCACCTCTCCCTGAGGTTTTGACTATCAGAGGCGCATTTTGTTTCCTTAATTCTTACCATACTTATCCACGTCCGGCTCCATGTCTAAATTGTTAGCATGCTGGCCTATGGTCCAGAGGATCCCGAGTTCGATTCCCGACCGGGTCAGGGAGTTTAACCTTAATTAGTTCATTCCAATGGCTCGGGGGCTGGGTTTGTGTGGCATATTCAGCATTAAAAATCATCCTAGGAACGGCCCTCATCTTCACAGACATGCAGGTCGTCTAATAGGCCGTCTGCGAGAAAAAAAAACCGCAGCAGGCCTCTCCGGAGGTAATACGCCATTATTATTATTATTATTACTATTATTATTATTATTATTATTATTATTATTATTATTATTATTATTATACTTATATAAGAAAAACCGGAGAGCTCAACTAGTATACAAGAAGTAAGGTAACCATTGTTTTGATTAAATACCTTCATAATCATTCAGTAACTCGATGGTCTAGAACCATACTGTTTTTTTAATTTTTATTAAATTATTACTTACGAAGTTCAACGAATGTACCATGTCCAGAGCTATGCTCTGAAAGGGAGGAGGGAGGAGATCCATTTAAAACACCCGATATCAATAGAACCGTTTTGTTCTATGTCCATACATTAATTTCCGGACCGTACTCATCCATGTTCAAAAATCACATTGCCATCGTAACGTCAGGCACATCTCCATTGCCTTAATTCATTCTTAGAAAAGCGACAACCATTATATAAACATTATAGACGCTAAATACTAATAATCTGGTCATACTGCTGTTAAGTGATCGATTCAACGCATTCATTTACAGAACAAGACATTAGAAATATGCAACTCCATAGTCCATTGTCTCTCCTCAGGTTTATGAACTGTAGGCCAAATAAGAAATTAGCCAAATGGTTCCAAAGATGCTTTTGATTTTGATTGCTCTTAAATCAAATCTAAACAAAGTAAAATGCTCAAAATTGAAGCATATACAATGTTTAAAATGTATTAGTTCAATGAAATACAAATGCTCATTCTCAGATAGTGATTTTTAAGTTCACCACAAGCAAAATTAATTAGCGCAACAAAACGTAAAATTGATGCTAAAATATAAAAGGACATGAAGTCACTTTACAAATATTTCTTATTACAAGGCAAGGAGGTATGGAACTGGTTTCCTGGAGTGAATCTTGTATCAATAATGTCAGAAACTGAGAATAACAGTGTATTACAATTATTTTTTAAAATGAATATAACATGAATGTTCTATGCCCTTCATCTCTGAAATAAATCTAATTCTGTAAGCCATTTTGTTAAATGTCCCTCACCATCACCTCCCTGTGGCCTATTGATTTTCAGTGTTTGGACTGGATTGTTGATTAATACATCTTATAATCACATAGGAATCTAATAAAATCACAAATTCAGCCTATGATAATAAGTAAGGTATTAACTGACTGCCATAAAATTAAATAGCTTCTACTGTAACATGAGTTAAATGGGACTAGGAACAACATGGTTCTAGAACATCGAACTGTTAAAAAGCTGAAAGAACTACTGTGTTATTTTTAACGATAATCGCAAATGATTCAAATAACATGTTTTAGTTGACAGTTTCCTCTAAGTAGAAAAACCATGCTACGCCCCTGAAATATGTATCCTGAAGCTATTTATTTTTAATTGGCAATGCAAACCAAACACTAAAAATCTATATTATTGGGAAAAAATCACTTACAATAATGTAGAATTTGGCTACTCCTTGAAATGATACCCTGTATTTTCTCCAGACTCTTGGTCCAGGTTTTGTCATATTTTAATAATCTCTATTACAACCAATGATCATACGAGGGCTGTTTTTATTTCAAGTTCCGATAAATAATAGACGTATTGAGGTAACAAGATGATTTTATTACCAAAAGATTTGTACATTCTTTCTTATCTTTCTACATAGTCACCATGAAGGTTGAGACATTTTTGTCATAACGAGTGACCAGCTTTCCTATACCCTCTGCAAAGAAGTCTGCCGGCAGTGATCTCAGGTAGGTCCTTACAGCATCTTGAAGGTATGAATTTACAAATCTTTTGGTAATAAAATCATCTTATTATCTCAATACGTCTATTATTTATCGGAAAATGAAATAAAAACAAATAAACAAATAAAAAAATGAAATAAAAACAACCTTCAACGTAAAGAAATGAAGGTTAATGATACCTCACTGATATATTCAAATAGGACAGAATTTCGCACAATGAGCATACATTATTTTATTCTGTGCTGAGTTAAGTTAAAGGTAACTTCCTTTCCTTGCACTGAAGGTGTCTGTCACATAGCTTAGTCACAACATACGACCGGGCGAGTTGGCCGTGCGCGTAGAGGCGCGCGGCTGTGAGCTTGCATCCGGGAGATAGTAGGTTCGAATCCCACTATCGGCAGCCCTGAAGATGGTTTTCCGTGGTTTCCCATTTTCACACCAGGCAAATGCTGGGGCTGTACCTTAATTAAGGCCACGGCTGCTTCCTTCCAACTCCTAGGCCTTTCCTATCCCATCGTCGCCATAAGACCTATCTGTGTCGGTGCGACGTAAAGCCCCTAGCAAAAAGTCACAACATACGAAAACGCAGTTCAAGTCCAGTTCATGGTACTGTAATAAATTGCATGGTGAAACGAGGCACTGAATGCCTTAGTTTTTACCCGCTATTTGTCCACTCTCTTATAGTTACTGCATCAGTTGAATAGAAGTATTCCTATTTATTTCTTCCAGGAGTTCCTAGTACCTTGATATATTTGGCAGTGACATCTAAAGCCGTAAGTCATTTATAAAGAGAGCCTGTCTCGTCATTTCATATGCCGAACGAGATGGTGTGACTGTTTTTTCATTTTTGCTAGAATAATTACATTATATGTCGAAACTGATTCAAGTTCATGCTTATTTTCATTTTTGTACACACTTTCTACATATAACTAAACACACTCTGGGGGAACGTACTTCTGGTAAGTATTGACAACAAGGCCTGCATCATACGTAGTAAATTCCTCTCTGAATCACACTTCTTGATGTATTTATCGTATGGTTTTTAGTGCCGCGAGTGTCTGAGGACATGATCGGCTCTTCACCTGGTGCATCCTTTTCAAGGCAACGAAGGTGGACTGCATCTGCTGTGTTCACTGTGTCCGGTTCCATGGCTAAATGGTTAGCGTGCTGGCCTTTGGTCATAGGGATCCCGGGTTTGATTCTCGACAGGGTCAGGAATTTTAACCATCATTGGTTAATTTCGCTGGCTGGGTGTATGTGGGGTCCTCATCATCATTTCATCCCCATCATGACGCGCAGGTCGCCTACGGGAGTCAAATAAAAGCACCTGCATCTCGCGAGCCGATCTTGTCCTCGGACACTCCCGGTACTAAAAGACATACACCATTTCATTTCAGTGCTCACTTGGTGTGTCAGTTGGGGAGAGTACAAACACCCAATCCCCGAGATAAAAGAAATGACAATTTTAGGTTAAAATCTCTTACCCGGTCGGGGATAAAACCCGCGACATCCTACACCGAAGGCGTCTAATCTGACCATTCAGCCAAGGAACGGGCTACACTTCTTGAAAAAGAAACCACTTTGCCCTTTGCAAAAATGAATTGATCATAAATATGTCTCCCGGTCATAGCCAACCATCAATGGCTGTTAATTTCAGATGATCACCAGCCGTAAGACAGAGCCAGCACGGTTGCTAGGTAACATTGTCTGACCATCCATTCATACCTTACATCACTGCCTGCACGGTTGCTAGGTAACATTGTTTGACCATCCATCCATACCTCACATCACTGCCTGTACGGTTGCTAGGTAACATTGTCTGACCATCCATTCATACCTTACATCACTGCCTGCACGGTTACTAGGTAACATTGTCTGACCACCCATGCATACCTTACATCACAGCCTGCATGGTTGCAAGGTAACATTACCCGACCACCCATCCATACCTTACATCACTGCCTGCATGGTTGCTAGGTAACATTTTCTGACCACCCATCCATACCTTACATCACTGCCTGCACGATTACTATGTAACATTGTCTGACCATCCATCCATACCTCACATCACTGTCTGTACGGTTGCTAGGTAACATTGTCCGACCATCCATTCATACCTTACATCACTGCCTGCACGGTTGCTAGGTAACACTGTCTGGCCATCCATCCATACCTTACATCACTGCCTGCATGGTTGCTAGGTAACAGTGTCTGACCACCCATTCATACCTTACATCACTGCCTGCATGGTTGCTAGGTAACATTGTCTGACCACCCATTCATACTTTACATCACTGCCTGCACGAATGCTAGGTAACAAAGTCTGACCACCCATTCATACCTTACATCACTGCCTGCACAGCTGCTAAGGTTACACTTCCGTCACACGTTATATTGCGTTACGTTACATGAATTTTTGGATGGTCCCCAGCCATAAGACACATTTAAATGTGTCCACTGTTATTCACCTTCCATTTTATAATCAATGTACTGAGCTGCTCTTTTCGAAATAGAAAATTATTCATACAACTTATCTTCAACAAATTCTAAGTAAAGACATTTTGCAGCATTCACCAAAACCTCAAATTAAACAAGTTTAGTAGTAATGAGGTTTTGAAACTGTTTGAAACAACCGTCATCAGAATTCTACCACTTTTTACACAAGTACATTATGTTAAAACTTACAAATGATGTTCCAAAGACAATATTTCTCATACGGTGTCAAACCACTGAACATGGTTCTCTTTGTATCCAAACGTGTATCACTGATTCGACTATTAGGTTTTTATCTAAAGCTATAGATAAAAACATGCATTTCAATAAGTGTAATAATATTATCTTCGGAAAGTGCGAAAGAGAATAGCCATATTTTGAATTGAAACACAAGTAGTGGTAAGGAATAATACGATAAATTTCACTTCAGATCTTAAAAATGAAACCACCTCCTCTCCACAGATGATTTAGAAAATAATTTAAACTTGTAACACGAGACCAGACAATTGCCCTAAAAACCGGAGTCTCGTTTTCAAAACCGGGCAGTTGACAAACCTACATGTAATCCGGTAATGTTTCTAATTGTTCCATAAAAATTCGTCTTTACCTTTTTTCTTTTCAAAATTGAATTTCCATAGAATGGTCCTCTACTGTACGTGGTGTACGGGTAGCGTACAGAGGCTCCGGGTTCGATTCCCGGCCAGGCCAGGGATTTTTACCTGGATCTGAGGGCTGGTTCGAGGTCCACTCAGCTTACGTGATTACAATTGAGGAGCCATCTAACGGTGAGATGGCGGCCCCGGTATTGAAAGCCAAGAATAACGGCCGAGATGATTCGTCGTGCTGACCACACAACACCCCATAATGTGCAAGCCTTCGGGCTGAGCAGCGGTCGCTTGGTAGGCCAAGGCCCTTCCAGGGCTGTTGCACCATGGGGTTTGGTTTTTTGTTTTGTCTTTGGTCCTCTACAGTAGCTGATATATTTGCTTTTTAAGGGTCAAATATGTAGGTACTTCGTCTTTTTATCTTTATGCTTAATGGGTACAGGAAAAAATTCATACAGAGGTAATGTAGTAACTAAAAGGGTGAGAGCTGTAGCGTATTTCTTGAAATTAATGGCTTATGTGTTATGGTTGGGGGTCATATGGAATTTGTGATACAAAATGCGTAAAGAGATGTTACTTAGCAACCGTGCAGGCTGTGATGTGAAGTACTGATCGACTGTCATAACTGGGAGAGATATATAAGGCCCTTTCATCTAAGAGACTTCCTCTCGCCATACTCTATAGAACTGCTCAACGGTTAGGAGCGCGCGGCTATGAGCTCGCATCCGGGAGATAGTGGGTTCGAGCCCCACTGTCGGCAGCATTGAACATGGTTTTCCGTTGTTTCCCAATTTCACACCAGCCAAATTATCGAGCTGCACCACGGCTGCTTCCTTCCCACTCCTAGCCCTGTGTTGGTGCGACGTAAAACAAATTGTAATAAAAAAGGAACTGCTCATTTCATTCGCGTTAGGCAAATGCTGGGGCTGTACCTTAATTAAGGCCACGGCCGCTTCCTTCCAACTCCTAGGCCTTTCCTATCCCATCGTCGCCATAAGACCTATCTGTGTCGGTGCGACGTAAAGCCCCTAGCAAAAAAAAAAGTTTCATAGACCATGAAATGTTTTCCACTATTGATGGACTGAACCTTACACTTACTTACAGATATCCGTCGAAAACGATTATTTAGATGCAAATAAATTAATCCTTATCATTCATTTATTGAAAGACATATTTATGGTAAGTGGGTTTCCCAAAGGGAAAATTTAATATCATTTTTTTTTAAATTTTCGTCTCTATATAAATGATATGACGTCTGTTTACCTTCCGAGTTGATATCGTATCTAAGCCGCAGGTTAGAACTTCATAAAATTATGCATGTACATTGTCAAAGCGATCCGTCACGTGACAAGGTTTCAATTTTGAGAATACAATGCTTGTGAAAATATTTTCAAAAAATTGTGTAATATCATACTCTCAGAAGAGGCCACCATCATTACATCAACATAACAATGAGCTTACTCAAAGTGGTCGGCCTTTATAGAGGTTTTCTACATAAAAATCCTTTGTCTGGAGTGTTCTTCTTTATGGTTGTGAGAGCTGGACTATTTGGAAAAGGAAAGAGATTCATTGGAAGCAAATGGAATGTGGATTTAGAGGAAAATGACAAGGACAAGATGGACTGAAAAAAAGAAGAATCGTGATGTTCTAAAGGAAGTCGATGAACAGCGGAGACTGATAAAGGATATGGAAAGAAGGAAGATAAAAGCTTGTGCGTCACACCTTGACTTCCTAGTAAACGTATCTGAAGGAAAAATACTAGGAAAGAAAAGAAGAGGAAAACCAAGTAAGACATACTTCGAGGATATGAGAAACTTGATAGGAAGTAAAAACTACAAGGACATGACAGGAACATCAGGACTGAGAGAAGAAAGGTTGCAGCGACAAGGTTGATGATGATGATGATGATGATGATGATGATGATGATGATGAAATTATGTTTTCGAATTCACCTCAGATTACTAAGAGAGCAACTTCAAAAGGGATGAACACTCCAAAGCTACTCAAATATCTGGGAGAAATGAATAATAAAAACTTCTGTTATAATGCAGTATAACATTTCAAAATCCGATATCAGTTTGAGATTCGAACCACTTTACATAAAACTTCGGTACTTTTCGGAAATAATCAAATCAAGGTCATACTGTAGGGGTTAAAATAAGCTCAATCTGGATCGTTACATAAAAGAGTTACAATTTTTGGCTTTTCACTTCGTATATACTAACCATAAAGTAAACAAGCTGCTGCTCGAATGTGGTACGAAACCACCTTCATTTTCACAGAGACTTCGCTGTATGAGAATGAAAGCTGTGTGTGCTCAGGATGTCTAAAACGCCACTTGAAGTAGCAGCCATGAAAGTAGCAAGAATGATAGCTGGAGAAAAAAAAAACTGGGAAGAATGACATGTAGATACTAGAAATGATGAGATAAAGGCTAAATTAGAAATAAAATAGATAGATGAAGCTGTGAATATCCACCGGATTCGACGATGGGGTCATGCGAAGCAAATGAAGGAGATAGGGTTAACTAAGAGAATAACGAAATGGGCGTTGGAGGGCAAGAGAAGTTGAACGAGACCAACGCAACGTGACGATTGTTAGAATCACTTTGTAAGGACTTAATTGTAAGAGCTGTGGAATTGAAGCCGCCGTGGCTCAGGTGGCAGCGCACATGCCTCTCACCGCGAGGATCCGTGGTTAAAATCCCGGACACTCCACGTGAGAATTGTGCTGGACAGACCGCGGGCGAAACAGGTTTCACTCCGGGTACTCCGGTCTTCCCAGCCATCTTTCATTCCAGCAACACTTTCCACTATAATTTCATTCCATCTGTCAGTAATTAATTAATGCCCCAGAGGATTGTGACAGGCTTCGGCAGCCGATAAAATCCCTATCCTCGTTGCTAGACGGGGACTTCATTCATTTCATTCCTGATCCGGTCGAATGACTGGAAGCTTTGTTTAAAATTACCGACATGAAAGTATAATACTTGCCAAATTATTCAAATAATTGCGTTACAGTTATAAAGCAGACGGTGTCTCTTCATTTGACGCTCAATTACGCCAAAACTACTCGACCAATTTCGTTGAAATTTTTGTATGGCGATACCTCAGTTCAAACAAAAGTCAATTCTAACGTTTTGGTAACTAACCTTTGCTAAATGGCGACCATTTGTATGTGGATAATTACCAAAATTACGCGCTTTTCATTCGTTAAAAAAACCCAAATTGCAAGCATCTCAATGTTGAAAACATCCTAGGGATATGTGTTACGAATTTTAAATAAATAAAATATAATGAAGCATGCGAATATATTCTTTATTTATTCCTAAAAATACAATCCTTTCCTTAAACATAATTATCCGATCGATTAGATTAGCAGTTTGTCTTTTTCTACTGCCACGAGCAATAATGTGAGTCAATGCATTGTTTCACTTAAGCACCACTACGAGCGCTAATGTGAGTCAATACAGAGTTTCACATTCATTGTGGACGTTTTTCAAAAATGTCTGAAGGTAATGAACCACGGAATACAATATAGAAAGAATTATGTAAATAAGTTAATTTCGCTAGGATTTTAATAAAAAAGAAAACGAGTAAAAAACAAGCGATTTTAGGCAATTTCTCCGGAAATCCATTTAGGCCGGAAGTGATTTTCGAAATGTGCTTTTTTAGTTTGATAGAGCTATCCAAGACTCATAATTTGAAATCTTCCGGGCCATTTAGCTCTTCAATTTTTGGCACAATTGAGGAAATTGCTTAATTTTACATTTTTCGTAGTATGCTTTCTAAGAAAAGTTTTCATTTTTTTTTTTACTATTTGCTTTACGTCGCACCGACACAAACAGGTCTTATGGCAACGATGGGATAGAAAAGCCCCACGAGTGGGAAGGAAGCGGCCGCGACCTTAATTATGACACAGTATGGAAAACCATCTTCAGGGCTGCCGACAGTAAGGTTCGAACTCACTATCTCCCGGATGCAAGCTCACAGCTGCGTCATTCTAACCGTACGGCACCTTGATTGAGGCCACCGCCGCTTCCTTCCCATTCCTAGGCCTTCCCTATCCCATCGTCGCCACACCACCTATCAGTGTCGGTGCGACTAAAGCAACTAGCAAAAAAAAAAAAAAAAAATGGTATAGGTAATTCAAAACAACCTGTTTTTGAGTTATGACGTTCTTGTATTAAATGAGCGATAATATAAAATTCTGAGAAAGGTCTAATTTTTATTCCCAGTTGTAATTCAACTGCTCTCTCAACGAACAAGAAGATGTAACTGACTATACCAAAGAAGTTGACCCAATATAATATAACCAAAACTTTAAAGTAAATAAACAAATACCAACAATCGCTACAATCGAAATGAGAAAAAACTATCTCGATCGCACTTTAATTCACAGGTTCCCCGTTATAAAGGATGAAAGGAGAGGTTTGGAGATTTCAACGGTCGGGTAAGACAGGAACTCACATCAGCCCGCAAAATAATAAGGATAACAATACAAACATTTATATTATCAAAACTTGTATTTATTTATAAATATGTAGCAGTCAATGGATTTTACAAACAACAGTCACATAACAAACTGTAAAAAAAGTCTGTAAAAAGTGCGGTGGATGTTCGATAATTTATGGCATCGTGTAATAAATATGAACTGTGGTTGAAGGGTTCCAAAGCTTAACCAAGGATGGCCTTAGTGTGGCCATAGCCGTAAGGAGCAGCATAACCTCCGTAAGCTAGAGGGGCAGCATAGCCATGTCCGTAAGCCAGAGGAGCAGCTACGGGAGCATGAGCGACAGCAACGGGAGCAGCAACCTTGGCAACAGCAGCAACAGCGGGTTCACGGTGGACAACGGCGTTGAATCCATTGACTGGGTCAGCGTGGTACTCTACAGTACGACGGGTGCCATCGGGCTCAACCAAGCTGTAGCTACCCTGGACAACATCTCCTTGACGGCTCTCCTGCTGTCCCTTGGAGTCTCCGGTCAGAGCGTCCTGGATGTCGTAGGAGTAGCTGTAGCTTGGGTTGGGGTCGTAGTCGGTGTCAACGGCGACGGGAGCGGCGACCTTGGCAACGGCGGGAGCAGCGGCGTAGGCTACAGGTCCGTGGGCATAGGCAGGGGCGGCGTAGGCTACAGGTGCGTGGGCGTAGGCAGGGGCAGCATAGGATACAGGTCCGTGGGCGTATGCAGGGGCGGCATAGGATACAGGTGCGCCTGGAGCGTAGACGGCGGGTGCGCCAAGGATACCGGCCTTAGCTACGGCCACAAGGGCGGCAAAGACGACAAACTGAAATATTCAAACAATTCAATTAGATTCCAAAATCCGTATTAAGCAGTACAGTCTTATTAAGATACAGGAAATCATAATAAGTCTAATGTTTATATACCGTAAAAACAAAAATGCAACTTTTGTTAAACACTCGAGAATGGTTTAGTTTATCTCAGCAAGGAACAGGTTTCTGACCTTGTAGGAATACTGTTTTGGTAAGACAAGTCTTTAACATCCTTTCTCGGATTACTTGGTGTACCTGTACGGGCGATGTTGTCGATAAGCGAGACCGGGTGAACTTTTCGTCTCTCTGCTGTTCCAGACAACGTATATGGCAATACCTGGGCATATTTAATATAAAACGTACGCATGTAATATCAGCTCAAAGAATTTTGGTGCTAAGTGTGCTGTTTAAGTTGTTGTACATTACGTCACCACAATCGAGGAGGGACAGAATTAAGCTCTGGACAAGTAATTTCCTCGTATTTAGTGGAAAGACATTCCGTTAACTTTTAAGGGAATACAATCCAGTGAGAATATTGACCCGAAATATTTCATAAGTTCAATTTTTATGATTGTTTTCCGTGTTTTATCAGTGTTCAGAACACTCCCAATCGGATCAGAGCACCATAATTCATACGATATTCGTGAACATGAATTTGTAGATTAGATCCATACATACAGAAATATGTGGTTACAAGGATATTTCTGTTACTGATTCAGATCTGAGATTATGTAGATTACTACTGTGACTCTGTCACGGTTTGAACATCGTGTGTTTTTATCTTAGGTCAGAATAATGAAAATTCAACTGCAGCGATGAACCTTGAGGTATTTCCTACTTGACCGCAAAATCGATGTCACTAATTGTCGTCTGACTTGTGTGACACTTATCAATGAGGAGATATGATAATGTGAACTTCGGTGGAATACACATACCCAGAGTGTCAAATATTGCCAACTGTCTCAACGTGCAAGGCGGAGGACCTTGTAGGTGATCAAAGCAAAGATGGAATTCCATCATTAACAAAGGCATGAGAGCTGTCCAGTTTCGGTGGTTAGAAGACGAAACGGTATTCAGACATTAAGTGGACCTTGCATCTATGTGAAATCGTAAAGAAAACAGCTACGGGTACGTCTTTCCCAAGTCTGAAATATTGTTCCCATTTCACTGTATTTGATTCGGGAACATTCTTTCATCTGATCTTGTTCTACTCTTCAGAAACGCTTACTTCTTGTTTTCCAGGAAAAATAGAATACCCAGTTCCGTATCTACAGTTATATTGTATTATATCTTATGAGCAGAAGGGTTTAGTACTAATAAATGTAAATTCATGTCCTCGACCTGAGGTTGTATATATTCCATATAAGGCACACCCCATTCAAATACAATCCCTCTCTCAATTCTTAAATTTCTAGCATTTTGAGAATCGTTCTCGGGTCTCAGATTAAAATGTAGGCTCACATGGATGAACTTTAATAGGAACTGACACGAAATAAGTGTTCCGAGACTCAGAAATTTACACAGAATGGAATAAAACAGAAGCGCCAAAAGTGTGGAGACCATTGCGAGTAACGTCTATAATTCCACTACGGCGTAGTCCAAGCGATTCGAAGTTCGAGCACTCCTCCGCCAAAAAAAAAGGGAAGTTCACGACACTGTACCAGGTGAAAGACTGCCTCTGAAGGAACGATAGGGGGAAAAACAACTGCAGGTAGAAAGGACGCAAGACTCGGGAGAAGGGTTCGCTATCTACGTATACATTTAATATAAAATGGATCGCTCCCTTCATATTTAGAGAAAGAGCCATAAGTGATATCTTGTTACAAGAAACACCACCATGTTAGTCTTTTGAATATTTTAAAATCTAATAACGTTAAAGTATTAATATATGGGCCAAAATTTGATCATGATGATGATGATGCTTGTTGTTTAAAGGGACCTAACATCTATGTCATCGGCCCCTAATGGTACAAAATGTAATTAAACTTTAAAAGTCCAAAATACTCCACTGACCAGAATACAAAACGCGAGGACGAAGAATGAATGGATGAATATGAATTTAAAGCAATCAGTGGATTCGACCCGCAATGTCCCGCATTCCCAGAAACTAGCATTAAACAAAATTATTACTGACCAAGGGACTGCTTCTAAAGCACAATACTGAATCGATGACTCTTGTAGTCTAAAGGGTCCTAAATCCAGGTAATCGGCCCCTCATAGTGGTACTTATCGCTAGGAAATTACAACCATGGTATTTGTCATGTTGTGGTACTAATCAAAAGTAGCGAGACCCGCGGTATTCCACACATTATGGTATTACTCACAGGTAATGTAATGCGCACATGTAACAAAGATCTATGGTGTTTCTCATATAGTGGGTACTAATCATAAGCAAGGCAGACCCATGATGTCGCTCACAGAGTGGTACTAATCACAGGTACTGTAAAACTCATCCTGATTCACACACTGTCGCTACTAATCACAAACCTATGGTGTACCTCACATAGTGGTACTAAGCGCAAGAAGAAGCGATCCACGTTGTTCCCCGCGTGTTGGTACTAATTACAAGCAGTCTCATGGTTCTAATTCGATCACCTCTTGGTCGACCCTTTTAGTCGCCTCTTACGACAGGCAGGGTGTATTCTTCACCTGCGTTCCCCACCCACTGGCGGGTGAACACAAAATAGTTCAGGAAGAGAATGAAGATTACTGGGCCAACAGAAAAGGTCAAGGGACCGAGAAAAAAGCAGCAGCTAAAGCTACTATTAAGATCAGAAGCGGTAACCATCAAAAACAGCAATAATAACAACACACCTAATGCACAAACACCGTGGTACTTAGGTGGCCCAAACGAACTAAAAAATACATATATAAGTGTCAATGGACACTAGAACTGCTGGCTGATTTAAGACACTCTAATGAACTGGAATTTTAGTTTGTAAAAGGAGCTCAGATTCTTATCATACAATATACGGACATGTAAACAAATCGTCAATAGTCAATACCAGTGTTTATGCGAGTGACATAGCTAAGTTCTGACCGGCGCGACTACTGTCCAGTTCCTGGTCGATGCATGTGGAATTATTGAAATTAAATTTCTCGTTCCGATGTTTCGTATTCCAGATATAATGGTAGAATCCGTAGCTATGATCACGGCATCAAACTACCTAAGAATTTTAATGGCGGCAAGTTCAGTCAAACAGACAGTACGTTAATAATGAATCAAAATATATAAAAACTGCAGATATTATTTATTGAAAATCCACAGCCTGTTACCAGTCATTTCACCGGATCAGGAATGGAACGAATGAAGCCCCCATCTAGCGGCGAGGATAGGTATTGTGCCGGCTGCCGAAGCCTGTCGCACTCCTCTGGGGCATTGATTAAGGAATGATTAATGAAGTGAAATGGTACTGGAAAACCGGAGTACCCGGAGTGAAACCTAACCCGCCTCCGCTTTTTCCAGCACAAATCTCACATGGAGTGACCGCGATTTGAACCACGGAACCCACGGAGGCTGCACAGATTATTTCTTGCTTCGGCAAAGAGGCTATGCCTTTCATGAGAAATAATTCTTTAGAAATGTGTGTCTTAGTTTCTGATATGATTTAACAACAGTAGCTTTCAATAAGTGATAACGACTAAACGCTGGCCGTAGTAGGAACATAATGAACTAGAGTATATCTCACCTTGTAAGCCATAGTGTTGTAGATATCCTCTGCAGAGTTGTGTGAGGTGCTGACTGATCCATAAAGCACAACACACACTCTTATATACACGCACCCGAAAAAATGGAAAGTAGTTCTTGGTCTTTTTTGTTATTGTTAATCTACAGATGGATGTGCTAATGCGGGGCCAGAGACCCGCCCAATTATGTCCCTCATAGGACCGCGTCGAGACTGGTTCCTATGTTGGTCGCTGTTGAATGAATGAAGCTAGGTAGTTACGTAGTAGTGTACCACACGCACTGCTCTTGTGAACACCGTCACGCAAGGTGAAGGTAAGGCACAGCATTACGGTCACAGCCCAGTGTTAGTAAGGAGGTTCGTCTAGTGGACATATACAACTGTACAGCAAGTGTGTAAAGGCACATACATAAAAAAAATAATAATGTTATTTATTTTACATCCCACTAACTACTTTTTAAGGTCTTCGGAGACGCCGAGGTGCCGGAATTTAGTCCCGCAGGAGTTCTTTTACGTGCCAGTAAATCTACCGACACGGGGCTGTCGTATTTGAGTACCTTCAAATACCACCGGACTGAGCCAGGATCGAACCTGCCAAGTTGGGGTTAGAAGGCCAGCGCCTTAACCGTCTGAGCCACTCAGCCCGGCCATAAAAAATACACATCAGTGAAGGCTACTAAAAAAAAAAAAATCACCGACATCGCTATCTATCGACCTGTCAATGACGCATGTGTTCTTCTAGTAAAACATCCACAGTTCTGTCATGCAACTCAATGTTGAAAACATCCTAGGGATATGAGCTACGAATTTTAGGTAAATAAAACATAATCAAGTATGAGAATATATTCTTTATTTATTCCTAAAAATTACAATCCTTTTCTTAACCATCGTTATCCGGTCGATTAGATTAGCAGTTTGCCTTTTTTCTACCACTACGACCGCTAATGTGAGTCAAGGCAGAGTTTCACTTAAGCCCTCATAAGTAAATTCGCTGCGGACATTTTGAAAAAAAAAACACTTGAGGGTATAGACCCAAGGAACACATTATAGAAATAACTATGTAAATTAATTTGGCTAGTATTTGAATAAAAAACGACTTAAAGAAACAAGTGATTTTAAGCTGTTTTTCCGGAACTACATATAGCCCGAAAGTGATTTTCGAAATGCGTGTTTTAAGACTCACAATTTGAAACCTTCCTGGGCTCTTTATCCCTTAAACATTACACAGATTATGTACTAACGTTAGGACACTCTTCTGGATCACTTGGTTCAAAAACAGATACGGAGAGTTTATTTAGTAATTTTCTTACCTTTTCATCCACTGTGACTTTATAATAGGATAAATCAGGGACCACCATCCTTGAATTTCCAAAGTGCTTTTCCAGTAGTGCTCAGGTGCAAATGTATAATTTGTTGCTGTGAGAGTGGTGGTGATTATTGTTTTAAGAAAAGGTACAAATGCCAGGATACAGCTAAGGGCTCCCACGCTCCGAGGAATAATAAATCATACAATTTTGCGATAGGTCTGATTACCTGTAATTGCTCAGAACTAACAGTAATAGTAATTTCGGTACAAGCCATGAAGGCCCCTGGAGGGGTGGAAGGTAAAGACTTCCACTACCCATAACCTCGGCACTTGGTGAGGTAGAGTGGTTAGCTCTACGTCCGGCCGCCTTTGGCCCCAGGAATAAACCTGGTACGCATTTTTGGTGTAGGCTGAATAAACCTTAGGGCCATGTGCATCTCCGGAAGTGGAAATCTTTCTTAATTTTTTCTACTTCCCGATGGGGAATCAATCCAACGTCCTTCTGGGTGAACCAAGCACGCCTTTACTCGCATCGGCCAGGTAGCCCCTTAAAATCAAAAGTTTGCACAACTTTTAAATTACGTCTTTCTTGACAGACATGCCTGATGGGCTCAGGAACAAATGTATAACTTACTGCTTTGAGAGTGGTGGTCGTGGTGATTATTGATTTAAGAGGAAGTACAACTGGGCAACCATTCGTTGTTAACACTAAGCGGACAGCAAAATGGAAGAGGTCGAACACTTCAAACAACGGCCAATGAAAGACAAGCATCACGAAGGGCGTGAAAATGAATGATTCCCTAGGATTCAGAAACCTAATACCGCAGGGGTCAGAAAAGAAGAAAAGTTGACCAAGAAAGCTTGAAAAAGACGTCCGTGCACTTTAGTAGCTCATATTCCGGAATCCCTCATGTTTTGTGAAAATGATTTGCTTTCAAAGAGATGCGATTAGGCGAAGATAAATTTCGGATATAGCATCAATCAATACATCATTACTGATCTGCATTTAAGACAGTCAACCAGGTGCAGATTTCCTTTCTGTTGTTTTCTTAGCCTTTTTAAAAATAATTTCAAAGAAACTGGAAATTTATTGAATATCTCCTTTGGTAAGTTATTCTAATCCCTAACTCCCCTTCCTATAAACGAATATTTGCCCCATATTTGCGCTCTTGAATTCCAGCTTTATCTTCATATTGTGATCTTTCCTACTTTTAAAGACACCACTCAAACTTATTCGTCTACTAAAGTCATTCCACGCCATCTCTCCAATGACAGCTCGGAACATACCACTTAGTCGAGCAGCTCGTCTTCTTTCTCCCAAGTCTTCCTAGTCCGAACTTTGCAACATTTTTGTAACGCTACTCTTTTGTCGGAAATAACCTAGAACAAATAGAGTTTCTTCTCTTTGGATTTTTCTCCTAATATTTATTTTAGAAAATAGTTAAATTAACTGTCCCTATGTGTCACTGAAACTCATAAAAAAACAGCTCTGCAAATAATTGTTCGTTACTTTTCAACAATGGCAACAAATCACCAGGCATTCCGGAAAAGGTCACTTTTGTCAGAAGTAATTGACAACAGACATGATAAAGAGTTCGAGTGGCGAAGTAATTGTCAGAAATGGCAGAATAACTTATTTTGTACAAGAATTAATTAATTAATTCCTTCACGTTCAAATGGCTAGAAGTTCACTCAGTTTTTTGGTACATTTCACCTCAATTGTTTGTCAATTTTGTACGTCTACTTCTTAGTATCGTTTTGTTATATACGGTGATGAGGTGAGATGTAATTATGTGACAGTTTTACGTCCGGATACCCTTCCTGACACCAACTTGAGTTGAAGAACTAAAGACGAACTGAATGACGGAGACTGAAATTGGGTAAGGAGGTGGAAGGAATCTGCTGGGGTCTACCAACAGGGACTGTCCCAGCATTTGCCTGGAAGTAAAGAAAAGCGGAAGACCATAGAAAACCATTCTCAGGACTTCGGACAATTGTGTTCGAACCTACTCGTCTACCGAATGCAGAAATTGGCTCCATAGCCATATCGCATTAACACACACGGCCTTTCTACTCGCGAGGAATTCATAATTTGAACTCCTTCACTCTCCCTCGCCCCCCGCATAAGCGGACTCTCCGGAAACTGAAAAGACGTATTTCTAGATTTTTAAAGAAGATTCCAAATACCAATTTTTATGTCTGTAACATATTCAGTTCTTTTATGTATAAGTATCCCAACTAAAGGATTCAATCCCATTTTCTGCCCCTTTCACCCCCATTCCCTGAAGTGAATTTTCACAGAACAAAAAGTACGTGTTTATTTTTAAACGAGATTCCAACTCTCAATTTTTAATTATTTAATATGTTAAGTTTTGAGATATGCTCATTTAAAAAACACAATTTTTCATTTCTTTTAACCCGTTAAGTGGATTTTCCGAAAACAAAGCAATACGTGTTTCTTTTTTAAAGGATATTCCATGTACCAATTTTCACGTCTGTAACATCTTCACTTTTCGAGATAAAAGGAACCTAATAAAAGAGATTCATAGCCCTTTTCTCTTATTTTTGCTCTCCTTAAGTGGGTTTTATGCCTGCCCCGTGATGTAGGGGTAGCGCGCCTGCCTCTTACCCGGAGGCTCCGGGTCAGTCCGTCAGGATATGTTATTTTATATATATAGATGGAGGTAATTAATTCTATGTTCTATTTCCATCTAACAACCGTTAAGAAATCTATACAACAATACTGTCATCCAAAACATCTTTTAAACAGCTGTAAATCATGATTTCATGATGTACTTTATAAATAATGCCGGGTGGCCATCCAGTTGCACTTCTCATTCAAATAATAAACACCACGACAATTGCTTCGTAATTATTATTATTATTATTATTATTATTATTATTATTATTATTATTATTATTATTATTGGAAAGGCGGTATTAAATGTCAAATAAATCTATATATACAAAGGGAGGAATTGGCTAGGAAACAATAAGCGGATAAAAACAAGGCTTTATATTCAAGATGTCAAATGGACTGTACCGCTATTGACCGACCGAAGGCATTTCCATACAGACCTCGGCAAAGTTGTTTGATGGACGGAAAATAAATGGCAGATGCTGATATACGGGGTGAAAAGTCAGATTGTATGTTTCACCAAAAGGAAAAGTCTTCTCAGTTTTAATTACTGTGTTGTTGGGGTGGTAGTACCTCATGGGGACCCCTGTAAGTACCTAGGTGTTCATATAAGGAAACATTTCCATGGGAGAAATCATATTAACGAGATCTAAATAAGGGTTACAGATCAGGGTATTTATGGGCTGTACGAGCGAGTTGGCCGTGCGGTTACGAACGCGCAGCAGTGAGCTTGCAATCAGGAGAAAGTGGATTCGAACCCCACTATCGGCAGCTCTGAATATCGTTTTCCGTGGTATCCCATTTTCACACCAGGCTGTAAATAATTAAGGCTACGGGTGTTTCCTTCCCACTCCTAGCCCTTTCCTATACCATTGCCGCCGTAAGACCTGTATGAGTCAGTGTAACGTAATGCAAATTCTGTAAAAATAAAAAATAAATTTTTCCAGGTAACTACTTTCCTGACGGTTTTCGGAGACGCCGAGGTGCCAGAATTTTCTCCCCCAGGAGATCATTTATGTTCCAATAAATCTACCTACACGAGAGTGACTTATTTGATGATCTTCAAATACCACCGAACTGAGCCATGATCGAATCTGCCAATTAGGGGTCAGATGGCCAACGCCTCAACCGTTTGAACCACTCAGTCCGGCCATTTAGAATTTGGTCTGAGGTTTAACACTGGTTGCTCATCCTGTCAGGTGAATTTTTAAGGCGACACTCCGGAGATAAAAATATATCTTACCGGGCGAGTTGGCCGTGCGCGTAGAGGCGCGCGGCTGTGAGCTTGCATCCGGGAGATAGTAGGTTCGAATCCCACTATCGGCAGCCCTGAAAATGGTTTTCCGTGTTTTCCCATTTTCACACCAGGCAAATGCTGGGGCTGTACCTTAATTAAGGCCACGGCCGCTTCCTTCCCACTCCTAGCCCTTCCCTGTCCCATCGTCGCCATAAGACCTATCTGTGTCGGTGCGACGTAAAGCAACTATCAAAAAAAAAAAAAAAAAATTACCTAACACAGGGATTTTCACGAAACTTTGTGGGAATTTCACCTACATAAAAAGTAGAGATATCACGAACATTTCTTTCATATACAATTAATAGCTTTTCCAAAATAAATTTATGTTTTCAAATTTTTAATTCCATTTTTTCATGAAATTTAATTAACGGGTTAATGTAACTTCGTAATAAGGTAGATGTGTAATTTTTACGTTCTAATATTTTGGACTTAAAAAATCCCTACTACTTGAAAAAATTCTGCAATCCAAGATTCCATATGCAGGTTTCTTAATATAGTTCTGATATATATATATATATGCCATATAAATTATGTTACATTTGGCCGAATATTATGGGAGAAAAAGGGATTCAATTGTAAAATTGCAATTGGCAAACAGAGCATTATCACAGTGTAAATTGTTTGAATTCAGCGGAATAACTTCGTGACAAGAACAAATAAACTCAATCCTTTCAATTTCAGCCATAAAAAAACATTTCAGCAAAATTACCAAAATATCGATTTTTATTTCAGGAGTGTCCCCTTAAGTGAAATTTCACCGTAGTATCCAGCGAGATTCGAACCTCGGTAATTAGACTGGAAAGTTAGATGCTTTGCATAGCTTTGTAAAGCAGCAAAGAAGCCCAGAAGAAGACAGGTCGGTGATGAGTCAAGGCTGCTTCACAAGGTGAAGGATGTCTACTTGCACCATCGAGGTCAGTAACACGGAGTAGCATTTGACAGGAGCACTCGATAGAGCACCTCGAGCTACCTGTGGAGCCATTTCGTCACGCCACACCGCGGTTCTAAAATTAGAGCACCGTGCACGGTCAAATCGATTAGAACGCTTTCCATTCTGTAAATAACACTCCAAGGTAAAGCAATTTGTGAACGACTGTATAATAATTATTATTCTTTATGAGCAGGTCCATGTCTGTAGAATAGCAGGTGAAACTAAAACACACCCACACTTAATGATAAGGCATGGTAAAAGACACGAGAATATAACTAACTGACTAACCCCATGGCACTACAGCCCTTGAAGGGCCTTGGCCTAGCAAGCGACCGCTGCAGAGCCAGAAGGCCTGCAGATTTCGAGGTGTCAGCATCACGAATCCTCTCGGCCGTTATTCTTGCCATTCTAGACCAGGGCCGCTATTGCAACCTCAGATAGCTCCTCAATTCTAATCACGTAGGCTTAGTGGACCTCAAATCAGCCCCCAGATCCAGGCAAAAATCCCTGATTTGGCCGGGAATCGAACCCGGGCCCTCCGGATAAGAGGTATCCACACTAACCCTACACCACGGGGTCGGTTCACGAGAATATAAATGATAATACCGATACGATAATATGTTTTATTTATACTGGCAAAGTCCGGGATGTGCTCTCTTTCTTGCACTTAACCAGTCTTAACCTAGAACACTCTTAATAATAACTAGTACTGTTGAAACTGTTTATTGCGACATCGCTTTTAACGACAAGTTGGATATAACGACGAAATCTAACAGTGCTATATAAACACTATATCTAGCACACTGAAGACTGAGCAAAGTGAACTGAAAACCTTAGTTACAGTCACAAATCTATTTTGGATTCAGCAACGTTTGAGATATGCATGCAATTGGAGCAAAACCATTTTTATAAATACATTTATAAAACCTATTTTCTACTTTTTGATTTAATTTTCACAATGTATATTAAAAACATGAAAAGTTGCGTATTCACACACACCATGACACATTTATAGAACATAACATACATACCAATCGTTGAGAAGTGAAAATATACATTAATACATGTATCATCATCCGCGCAAGACCATGGAAATAAGAAGCTGCTTCGGTAGTACCAACTTAGTATCATTATAGAGTTAAATTCCAATGATGTGCTGCTACCTGGTATTCTTTAATGGACTACAAGCACTGCAGAAAGTGTTGGAGCACTCCTCTAAAGTTTGCAGTACGTTGAAGCGGATATATAATTACCAGAACACAACGCCGTACGGCGTACGTCACCAGACCCCCTCGGAACATTACCATCGACGTACGGCGTACGGCGCTCGTATTTAGTACGACATATCGTATAATACGGCATGTTATTATCACATTTTCGGAGAAATGTATGGACTACAAAGTCCAATGTTGATTTTTATTTGTAACGCGTTTGGGTATTGCTGACAATGCACATCTTATATCGAAACTCTCGTTTTCGGCAGATTGTAGGTTCCAAATCAATCTATTTTGTAGTTAAGGCAAGCATCGCTGTGAAGATGCCGCAAAAATGGGAAACTGATTAATATTCAAGAAGTCACAAATAATATGGCGATTATCAAATGGGGAAACAAACGTCCGCGTTGCCAAGGAATTGGGTGTGCCACACTCAACGATTTCTGCAATTCGGAAGGGCAGAGAGAACATCTCATTTATTAGCCAAGACCGTGTGCGACACTATTGATCTATTTACAATGTTGCTACTTCCTTCCTTACTCATTATTTTATATCTTGCTGTACGTGCCTCCGTGGCTCAGGCGGCAGCGCACCGGCCTCTCGCCGCTGGGTTCCGTGGTTCAAATCCCGGTCACTCCATGTGAAATTTGTGCTGGACAAAGCGAAGGTAGGACAGGTTTTTCTCAGGGTATTCCGGTTTTCCCTGTCAGCATTCATTACAGAAACACTCTCCAATACCATTTCATTTCCTCTGTCAGTCATTAATCATTGCCCCAGAGAAGTGCGACAGGCTTGGGCAGCCGGCACAATTCCTATCCTCACCGCTAGATGGGGGTTTCATCCATTCCTGTACGTAAGGAAAACTCCTCCCAGTCCACTCTACAAGTACCGTATCGGGCGCGCAGCTGTGAGCTTGCAACCGGGAGATAATGAGTTCGAACCCCACAGTCGGCAACCATGAAGATGGTTTGCCGTGATTTCCCCGTTTCCACACCATGCAAATTCTGGGGCTGTGCCACGGCCGCTTCCTTCACACTCCTAGCCCTTTCCTGTACCATCGTCGCCGTAAGACAACTTGCAGCACACTGCGGGGACTACTGTTTCCACAGCGAAGTATTTACCAGTGGAGTGAACAGTTCAGAAGAGGTCGCACGAGCGTGAAGGATGAGGAAAGATCCGGGCGTCCATCTGCAGTTGTAACTGATGCCAATATTGAACAAGTGCTGAGTAACAGATGAGTGACTGTCCTATGAATTTCCGCTCAAGGTATACCCTTAGAGCACAAAAAAACGGATGAAGGATCGCTGTTCATCCTTGGTGCAAGTAGAGTGTGGCGCGAACATCTTTACGTCGCAACAGCGCAAGCTGTACTGATCTGATAACAGTGAAACCTATCACAGACGTAGACAACGGTGCCATCTAGCGGCTGGTGAGCACACAACGCCATAGAGCCAACCTAAAGACAATCAGAGCAAAATTGCAGATACTTATTGACTTGCCCTCGTAAAAGCTAGGTGAACAATTGATAGGGAATCTGCGACCTGGACGACAAACCTAAATGCAGATCATTGATTGATTGATTGATTGATTGATTGATTGATTGATTGATTGTACATGAATTTTTAATACATACTATAACAGAATAATGTATTCAGTCATTGTTTATATACAATGGATACTGTCAAAGAAAATAAACGCGTGCATGTACGTATGCACAAGTCGTTTTAGGCGGTCGCTTTCAAAAGAGATTGACAAGGGAGAACCTGCCAAAGAAACATCAATCAATTTCTGGAGTCAGGTTCGGTAATTACGAGATGCCGATGATGTAACAGGGCTAGACCTTCGTAGGTAGAACAAAATGACTCATTCAAGTGGAGCATTTAGTAAAAAAGAACACAGGAAAATGAGAGACCAAGACCTGTCTGTCTGCAATATTTATTAGCATACAAGTGTAACTGGTTTGAGAACAGAGAGTACGTAATTCTGTGAATTACTGGTAGAGAGCGTAGGAATACATTTCTCTTTGGCGTGGTGCCGTCTTACTGTATACAGTGTACACAATAATAATAATAAATTAATAATAAAATAATAGTCATTATAATGATGTCTTCCTCTGTGGTGTAGTGATTAATGAGATTAGGAGCCACCCCCAAGAGGCCAGGGTTCGATACCCGGCTCTGGCATGAAATTAAATAAGATGTTCCAGGACTGGAACGGGGTATACTCAGCTTTAAGAGGTCAACAGATAAGAGTGGTTGTGGGTGGGGGGGTAATTCCAGCCTCAGCCATCCTCGACATGGTTTTTCGTGATTTCCCACTCTTTCTCCAGTCAAATGCCGGGATGGTGCCTAATTTAAAGCCACGGCCGCTTCTTTCCCTCTTCCTTGCCTAAACCTCCCAATCTTCTCATCTCCCTCAGTGAAACATAAACTTGCTCTACTGATAATTATCAGCGGGCTTCAGCATAGCAGGTGAGGCCGCCTAGCGGGGTACTGGTCCTTCTCCTCAGTTTTATCTCCCGGGCCAAATGCCTCAAGCTCCATAATAATGCATTTCAGGCCGCAGAGGTGGGATCCGTCGCTGAGCCCGAGGAGAAAGCAACCCTGGATGGCGACTGATTAAATAATAAATTCACGAATTCACAAAATGGAAAATTCTTATCACACAACGATGAATAGGTACAACAAAAGGTCAGTATTCGGAAATGATAAATTGAGATAATACAGAACTGTGATCCTTCCAGCAGCCTTATATGCAACTGAGTGTTTGAATACCTTCTCAAATAGAAGAATATGCAAAACAGAAAAGAGACTCCTGAGGGGGGGAAAAATGTCATACTTTCAGAAAAAGAGGATCAAGATTCTTTGTACAGAACGGATAAAGACAGATTAACAGAACAAATCTTCGAACACTATGCAAACAAAAAATACACGGTTCTAGCCCTCCAGACAAGCAACTCAATGTTGAAAACATCCTAAGGATATGAGCTACGAATTTTATGGGAATAAAATATAATTAAGTATGAGAATATGTTTTTTATTTATTCCTAAAAATTTACAATCCTTTTCTTAATCATCGTTATCCGGTCGATTAGATTAGCAGTTTGCTTTTTCCTACCACTACGAGCGCCAATGTGAGACAATGTAGAGTTTCACTTAACCACTTATAACCAAAATTCGGTGCGGGCATTTTCGAACAATCAAGAAATGCCTAAGGGTATTGAACCAAGGAACACATTACACAAATAACTATGTAAGATAATTTGGCTAGGATTAGAATCGAAAAGAAAACGAGTATAGAACTATATTTACCGAGCTCGATAGCTGCAGTCGCTTAAGTGCGGCCAGTATCCAGTATTCGGGAGATAGTAGGTTCGAACCCCACTGTCGGCAGCTCTGAAGATGGTTTTCCGTGGTTTCCCATTTTCACACCAGGCACATGCTGGGGCTGTACCTTAATTAAGGCCACGGCCGCTTCCTTCCCACTCCTAGCCCTTCCCTGTCCCATCGTCGCCATAAGACCTATCTGTGTCGGTGCGACGTAAAGCAACTAGCAAAAAAAAAAAAATTATATTTAGGCAAGAAGAGATTTTCAAAAAAAAATTTGTGTGTGTTTTTGTTTGATAAAGGTATCCAAGACTCAAAATTTGAAACCTTACCGGGCTCTTCAGTCCTTCAACGTTCGACACAATTGAGGAAATAGGCTAGACATTGAAGTAGACTTTACTTTAAACCAAGGATTTTCATTTCCAAACCCCATGGTGCTACAGTGCCGAAGGGCCATGGCCTACCAAGCGACAGCTGCTCAGCCCGAAGGCCTCCAGATTGCAAGGTGTATTCTGGTCAGCACGACGAATCCTCTCGGCCGTTATTTTTCGCTTTCTAGACCGGGGAGTTTTTATTTAAAGAATCTTAAATATTTGAAAACCTGACAATATTTAACAAGTACCTCCAGTGTAATTTATTTTAGGAGTATGAATTGTATGAGGTGTGATTCGTTTGGAGTGTCTGTTTTTAAGTGAAACATAAACTTGCTCTACTGATAATTATCAGCGGGCTTCGCTCTTAATTCCCTTCAAGTTAATGTATTTCTGAATAACATGGCAGTCCAAATAACGGATAATTAGACCGCCCTCGGTACTCGAATCTAAATATTTAGACTCTATGGACAAGATCACCGAAAATTCCTGCTGGAACGTTCGAAATGCGAGAAACGACGTACAGCTGTTGGTGTTGAATGTCTATGAGTAAGTTACACCGGCATGACATGGTCCGGATTCTTTTCCATACTTGACGATGAACCAGCACGCTCAGTCAGCCAGGAAAGTTAATCATTTAAGCGTTTGTATTTAATTAGGAGTAGAATTGGGAAGAAAGCGGCCTTGCCCTACTTACTGGGTAGTAATCTCATCAGCATAGGCTCGGAGCTGAAGAGAGAAGTAGCCCCTGTTCAAATGATACTGCACTGGCTTTCCGAGCCCAGGTTGACGGGTTCGATCCTGGCTTGATCCAGTAGTACTGGGTGACCCAAATGTCCGTTAACATTTGACGAGGCAATACTTCATGACATGTTGGAGATAGAGACATAATAATTAATACACATGATTGGCATGGCATAGGGTTTTACTGACACCAAAATAAAGTACACAAAATGACCAACAGATGGAGTTTCATACGATATGCAAGCAACAATTAGCATAACAATCGAGGCTTAGCAAATAACACATGCCCAACATGTCGGCCGTCATTCTTCAACAATACCTGTAGTCGAGGGACAATGTTGTGAACAGCACTGTACAGCATACCCTAAGGTAGGAATGGTAAGAAATTGCCGTCGGATGTTGTCTTTTATCATCCCTAATGAGGTGGGAGGATCGCGCTATATTTGCTACTTCACTAAACCCCACAACCAAATAATCACACGGATTGAGGTCGGGAGAGCGGAGAGGCCAAACATGACATGCCGCGACTGCAGGCGCACCTGACGTCGTCTCTCATGGAAGCTCCTTTTGTAGCGTACACGGGTCTAATAAGTATCACTGACGTGTTGTCCGACTCGTTGGCTGAAATGGTCAGCGCACTGGCCTTCTGTTTAGAGGGTCCCGGTTTCGATTGCAGGCCGGGTCGGGGATTGTAACTTTCACTGGTTAATCGCAATGGCTCGGGAGCTGGGTGTTTGTGCTGTCCCCAACATCCCTGAAAATCACACTCCACACATAACATTATCTTCCACCACAATAACAAGCAGTTACTTACACATGGCAGATGCCACCCACCCTCGTCGGAGGGTCTGCCTTACAAGGCATGCACTCAGCTAAAATAGCCACACGACATTATTAATTATTATGAATGACATGTTCCTGTCCAGCACCATCTGTTGGTCATTTTGTGTACTTTATTTTGGTGACGAAAAACTCTGTCATGTCAATCATATGTGTCAATTATTACGTCTCTACCTCCATTATTTCGTGAATTATTGCCTCCTGAAATGTTAACGGGCTTTTGGGTCACCATGTATTTGAAGGTGCTCACGTTCACCAGGCTCGTGTCGGTATATTTGATGGCATTTAAGAGAATTTCTGCGGGACGAAATTCCCGCACCAAGGAGACCGTACGAGATAACGGAACATTAAATCAATTACACTATTACTGACTAATTGGGTGAGCTAATTTGTTTAAATGCGATGAAAATATTTACAGACTCACAATTGGCAACAATGTCATGGATGATTTCTTTTTCCGATGATCTCTGCTCTTATTCGTCTGCAGAGTTCACTTTCTCTATACTACACCTAGAGATAGTTAGTTCACTAAAGATCAGATAGTGGTCTGCATGAATGAAATATCTCCGGAATTCCCTGCACATTCCTAACCGATTTCCTGAATTCAAAGTCTGTTATGATATAGTCTATTGTGGATCTGGTGCCACTTACCTCCCGTGTGTAGCGATTACCTTATCCTTGAAGAATGTATTAGCAACTGCTGGTGTAATTGATATCGCAGAAAAGATCAAGGAAAGCCAATTGAGGTGGTATGACTCTGAATGCTGGTCTGCAACAGTCAAGCACGAACAAGCCCTTCATGTCAAGGAGATGTGCATGCTTCGCTGGTCACTTGGCCTGAACGGGCTACATCAGATCATGCCACGAACATAGAAATCCGGAAAACCATTGAAATTGCTCAGATTGTAGGCAAGATGCGTGAGATCAGACTTCTGTGGTATGGCAATGTAATGCCTAGGGAAGGTGAAAGTATATTGTACAGGCGGCACTTCACATCACGTCATATGGAAAACGGCCACACGGTCGGCCCAAGAAAGGCTGGCTTGATCGCCTTCAAGAAGACATGCGCATGTTCATCTTGTTCCAAAAGATGCGCATAATAGAACCAAGTGGATATTGGCTTGAAAAACAGCGGACCTTGCTCTCTTGTGAGACAAACGCTAAGATGAAGATGAAGAAGAAGAAGAAGAAGAAGAAGATGATGATGATGATGATGAATTGAGGTGGAATGGCGGAAGGAAACAGCGGCTGTGAAGATAACATGGGATAAACCAACGACAGAACAGAGATCAAGACGAAGACATAAATTGAGGTGGAAGTGCCGGATCGTGGATGAACAAAAGGACAAAGCACTTAGAGAAGAGGATGCAAGAGACGCGTCAAAAATAGGGGGGGGGGGAAACACAACGTTTCAGTCGACACCTGAACTGGTATAAGGTGAAATAGAAAAGGATATAGATGAGTTTTAGATAGAAATCCGAACTTAAAAGACAAACGCAGGTTTTAAATAATTAATTTAGTTGAAACAACGGGGTGGGTCGAATTATTCAAACTAACTAGTCTCGCCATTAACAGATGTAAACAAAGAAAGTGGGGACGAAACTAACTGGTAAACAAACAAACAAAACACACTTCCGATAATTGTAAGCAGCATAAGAACAAGGAGAAAGGACGGAAGAATTATGTTGTTCCACAAGGAGACACAATGAACTCTGGTGAACTCCACGAGTGTGTATCCTTGACACAATTTGCACTCCACATGCAACCTTTCACAGGTCCGATATGTCAGCTTCGACAAGGCGAGGGAAGTGGTCATTGGGTTTGCCCGAGGGTGATTGGTTATTATTTTGGGATTACGTAATAACGACAGTTCGAGTTTTATTGGGGTTTGCTAACTTATCAGTATTAACAAAATCCTATATTTACTCACGCAAAAGGACACGCACATATAATTATTGTAGATTACTAAAATTACACCTTTATCCACATCATTGACTTCTGCACTAGACTCAGAATACATAAAGATGTCACCCTCGCCACGCCGTTGCCCTTACAACATTGAAGGGAACAATCTGAATACTGGCCGAGCCGAGTGGCTCAGACGGTTGAGGTGCTGGCTTTCTGACCGCAACTTGGCTCAGTCCGGTGATATTTGAACGTGCTCAAATACGTCCGCCTCGTGTCAATAGATTTACAGGCACGTAAAAGAACTCTTGCGGGACAACATTCCGGCACATCGGCGTCCACTGGAAACCATAAAAGTAGTTAGTGGGACGTAAAGCAAATAAAGTTATTATTATTATCATTTAGACTTTCACGGCCCGTGGAGCTAATCATGATGTATATTTTGGGTTTATGTCGTGTAATAAAATATATAAACACTCAATACATCTCAAAAAGGAACCTCGCATTTATTTCTTCATCAGGAGAACGCATCAAAAGTTGATACGAGAAAGCAACAAGGAACTTAAAATCGTGCCCTAAGATGTAATAGGGACGCCATTGAGATAATAAATGGCAACGGAAAAGCATCATTTTCTAAAGGTTCTGATAGTAGGTAGCCATGATTCACTTAGGTTGTAATTTGTATCGCGGTTGAGATTATCTGGGTTTTTACGTATTTAAACCGCCTCCCTGATGATTACGGGGCGATATTAGGCACACTTTGAAAACGATATGTACTCGCATCAAAGAACATAACAGGTGTGTATCAGACTCAAACAACCCGATAAATCACCTGTTGCTGATCATGCCTTAACACCTGATCATGATGTCATGTTCCAAGGAGTGGATGTTCTTACCCGTAGAAAACAATATCGCCCCAGAATCATCAGGGATGCGGTTGAAATACGTAAACACCCAGCTAATTTCAACCGCGATACAGTGAATCATGGCTACCTATTGTGTCTGTCTGTTAGGTCATCAGCCCAGGGGCTGGTTGGATCCTCAAATAGCACCACCAAAGGCTATGCGGTTATAAGGTAACCCAAAAAACTAATAGCAGCACCAAAATGAGGCGTACTAGGCAAGATGAGGAGTGAGGTAGTTTGCCATTGCTTTCCTCACTGGGTCAGAAAGTATTATTGCAGCACGACTGACCCTATGAGCAGCACCTTTCATAACACTCAGATGCACTAGTCGTGCTCTGAATGTCATTACTCAGCACTACCCATACCCCAGCAACTTCCATATTGCCACAGCAATGGATGTTGACTGGGACTTCGGCGGAAGCTACACTTTACTCTGGCCTGTGCCAAGAGATGGATGCAATAGTACTGTATCCATCAAGAAATGACAGCAGGCAGAGCTACCTATTATAAGAACGAAAAGAAAATGATGCTTTGCTGCTGCCATTCGTCTTCTCTAGCATGGCGTCCTTATTACATCTCAGGGCACCATTTTGAGTTCCTTCTTGCTTTCTCTTAGCAACCTTTGATGCGTCGTGTTTCATTTTTCTGTTTCTCCTGATGAAGAAAGGCGCGGTTCCTTTGGACACACGCTGAGTGTTTATATAGTTCATTACACGACATGAACAAAATTATTATTATTATTATTATTATTATTATTATTATTATTATTATTATTATTATTATTATTATGAACACTGAGACATCAGTTAAACTTCTCTCCACATTAAGACACTGTATATGTCACTAACAGTAAATAGAGAGGTGGAGAATCCACTTAGTCAATGCTATGTATTACATACTCATTTACATTTCACACTTTAGAATATATAGTACATGTTTCGAGAAATATGTTAAATCTTCTTCAGCTAAATGCGTTAAAATTCATATATTACATTAAGACCTACTAAGGAAACTAAAACTGTAACATGAACAATAGGACATATGAAAAATTGATGAATAGTAGCGTGCAAGTGAAGTCCATCTTGTCATCTCCACCTAAACATGACATTAGGGGAATGTCTCTGTAGATAAAACGTTGAGCACTATTGCGATATGACGTCAACATGTCCTTTGTCTTAATGTAATATATGCAGACATGCTAACTTTCAAACGTAAAAAAATCAGGATTTTTTTTGCAGCATATTACGACATGTTACCACAAGTCATTGATGACTAGAGCGCGGATTTTTATTCATTAATAGGTTAGAATGCAAAGTTTCTGAAGCGAGCAGCAAGTACATTCTACCTTCACAACGATTATGCTATGGGGTTTGCATAAACATTAAGGGTACGGCCCATCAGAACTCCTATAATTTATGTTACTCTTGCTACATTATGGAAGAGCGGGTGGCCGACACTTCCTATTAACCAAATTTAGTTTGTAATCTAACCTGTTACGGCATGAAAATCCGGGCTTTGTTGATGACGTAACTTTGAAGAATATTTAATATATTACGTATTTTTTCTTCTGCATCTACCTGAGCTTTAGAACACATGACTTTTTTTGTAACTGCCTTAGGCCTCTTCATAAATTTCTGACTAGATTTATATTCATAGCACTGGCCTTGTTGAACGGGTCTTAAAGTTAATTTGTTCCAGAAATCATTTTCGGGAAACTTTGATCTGAATTGTGCTTTTGCTGTAGTAAATATGCTAAAACTTGTCTCACAGTCAGCGCTGCTATGTGGAAATGATAAAATAAAAAGCATTACATTAGGGATTCTGTCATATTTAAGAACACCACCAGCTGATAGCATCTGTCTTTCCAGTGACCACTGAACATCAGTTCCCTCCAGCTACTCAATGAACGAGGAAAAAGCTTGCATTTTCAAAAAATACACGAATAACATATCTGCTCTCAAAATCGGGAGATAATACTCTGTGATCAGGGCAGAGGGAGAAGGGATCAAAAATAGGGAGTCTCCCGCTTAAGTCGGGGGAGTTGGCAACTAATTAGCTGAAGGAAGGAATTAACATATTTTTCGAAACTTGTACTATATATTCTAAAGTGTGAAGTGTAAATAAATATTTAACACATAGTATTGACAAGGGGATTCTCCACTTCTCTATTTACTGTTACTAACATATACAGTGTTTTAACGTGAAGAGAAGTTTAAAGGATGTCTCAGTGTTCCATCTCTCTATTTACTGTGACTGAGTTAATACGGACACACTACTAGCCATTATAGTAAAATTAGTAATATATGCGAGTAATCACAAACCTTTCTTTCCGATATTTCAAATTTTTTGATCTTAACATGAAGATTTTTTATTTGTAAATTTGTTGTAGTATTTTGGATCCTTGCACTGAGGTGTAATTTCATGCGAATTAAAGGAAATTACAGACTTCAAATTGGACACAAAGGGGAAATTGTCTTATGTTTCAACTTAATTTAAAAAGGCAACAGCAGGGCACATATGCGCCTAATAAGATGGTGATGACGATGATTATTGTTATTGTTTAAAGGAGCCTAACATCTAGGTCATTGGCCTATGTCTCCAATTATAGTAGGCCTACATCTACATATACATATTGCATATGGACATAAATATGTCTTATGGTTGGGAGTCATCCGAAAATTTGTGAAATGTAACGCGATAAAATGTGTGACGGAATCGAAACCATAACAACGGTGCAGGCTATGTCTTATGGCTGGCGGTCATCTGAAATTAGCAGCTGTTGATGGATGGCCATGACTACGAGACATATTATATTTATGAACATTTGATCTTCGCAAAGGGAAAAGTGATTTTTACAAATGTATATAGGCCACCTTGAATGAGTGATCGATGATGATGATGATGATGATGATGACACCAGAGGGGCTAGCTAAGTGGTTTGGATAACGTAGCTGTGAGGAGAAGTAAGGACGACATAAAATGATGACTAGCACAAGAGCAAGGAAGGCTTTCCTGTTAAAAAAAGAAGAAATTCGTTTACTTCGTACAATGATATAGGAATTCGAAAAACGTTTTTGAAGACTTCCATCTGCATCGTGATATTGTACAGAAGTAAAACACGGACTATAACTAGCTCAGAAAGAAAATGTGGTGTTACAGAAGAATGCTGAAGTTAAGATGGGCAGATCGAATCACGAATGCAGAGACACAGACTCAAATTTGTGAGAGGAAATCGATTTGGCGAAATTTAATTAACCAGAAGAATGATGATAGGACACATCCTAAGACACACAGGGCCTGTTCAGTTAGTGTTTAAGGGAAGTGTAGGCGTTAAGAATGGTAAGAGTAGACCAAGGTATGAATATGAAGAGAAGGAGTAGATGTAGGATGTAGTAGTTAAGGTGGCATGGACAGTTGAATCTAACTAGTCTATAAACTTGATGAACCAAATTATAAAAACACATTGTTGGTCAATAACAAACGAATTGTTTACCATTCACAGCTCCGTAGGGTTACATGTCCTGGTTTTGCTTTGTCTAGTACTGCCGTATGCGTGGTTACCAAAATAAACAGGCTAAAGAGTTCAAAGACCTCAATTACTCTGTAGTGAGAGCTGTTCTCGACTCGTATCTCATTCTAGATCATAATACCGGTGCGTAGGAACAGTAGAGCAAACCACTTTTGCTTTCACGAGGAAACTCGTTCTGAATTGTGTCATGCATAGCGCACACCCTGGTCATGAGGACAGTCATGATTGCGGAGAAGGAGAACCTCGTCAAGGCAGGCTGACCAGAGGATGTTTTCATAGTCCTCCTTATTTGATTACAACTTATCTTTACAACAAACCTCAGAGGCATAAAGTAAAACAGCAAACAAGCCTGTAGTTTGATAGGACTCTTGGTATCGTTATCATACCCATTGAACCTTCAGTTTTACGAGCAATCTAAACCACAGACAGGTGATTAGTTTTATGTGACCACGTCTCACTGCATAAGAAGTTCTCGGCAGACTGTGAGGCCTAATGCATACAGAAGCGGGGAAGGGCGGGCGCGCGGTGCAGGCGACGCGAAGCAGAGGTGTATTATCATCTACACAGAAAGGATGCATGGATATGTTTTTGAGCTGGGGTGTATGTCTGGAATTAGTGTCATCAATTTCCAGAAATCATTGTAGCCATGGCAACCAGTGTATACTAGGTCAGCAGCATCAACTTCTCACTGTGCGCTTTCTTCTTAGAGCTTGAGAAAATCTCGTATCAACCGAGCCACGTTCTAATCCCTAGTCCAGAATTAATATCCTTCAACTGGCCCGAAATCGAGCCCAGAGCCTTAGAATAATAATCCATACATCTTCATTATAGACTTATGCCTTTCAACGTTCAGTCTGCAAGCCTCAGTGAATTAAATATTCGCCACCACAATCCTCTATTTATAACTAGTTGTATGGCCTCGTTCAGTTATATATCTCGTACCCTTAAATCGTTGGGAACTGAGTCTAAACATCGTCGTCTTGGTTTCCCTCTACTCTTCTTACCCTCCATAACAGAGTCCATTATCCTCCTACCTAATATATAATCCTCCATTCGTCTCACATGACCCCACCACCGAAGATGGTTTATACGTACAGCTTCATCCATCGAGTTCATTCCTAACTTAGCCTTTATTTCCTCATTTTGAATACCCTCTTGCCATTGTTCCCACATGTTTGTCTCAGCAAACATTCTCGTTACCTTCATGTCTGTTACTTCTTACTAATGAATAAGATATCCTGAGTCAATCCAGCTTTCACTCTCGTAAAGCAAAGGTGGTCTGAAAAAAGACCTATGTAAAGATAGAGTCGCCCGGGAGCTGACTTCCTTCTTACAGAGTACTGTTGTTCGCGCCTGAGCTTTACTGTACCTTGAATCACTCTCAATAATAATAATAATAATAATAATAATGATAATAATAATAATCATATTTATGTGGGCCTGAGCCACAAATTCACCTGTCAAAAAGATCGTTCGCAATTTTCCTAATAATAGTTCCGCTGAATGGATAGGCAGACATGGTATTACTGAGTGGCCTGCAAAGTCACCAGAACTTACTCCTTGCTAGTTATCATGTGGGGACTATGAAGAATACATTGTTTGTTACCACACAGACAGACATGGAAATTTTGAAGAACTTGACTGACAAAGGGTTAGAAAACACTTTCCATAACAATCCACTATTGCGTGAGAGGGTGATCATATCTGCGGCAAAACGTTGTGTCCAATGCATAAAGAGTAACAGTGGACATTCTGAGCAGTTTGAATAGTAATATCGATGTTTATAAACCGCACTTTAGGTTAGCTTTTATCATAATACAATAGCAATTTCAGGGTAGCAACTTACTTCACACCTGTACTTCAGTGAAGACTAGATACCTCATCGAGTTACTATTTCCTGACCGGGCGAGTTGGCCGTGCGCGTAGAGGCGCGCGGCTGTGAGCTTGCATCCGGGAGATAGTAGGTTCGAATCCCACTATCGGCAGCCCTGAAGATGGTTTTCCGTGGTTTCCCATTTCACACTAGGCTAATGCTGGGGCTGTACCTTAATTAAGGCCACACCGCTTTCTTCCAACTCCTAGGCCTTTCCTATCCCATCGTCGCCATAAGACCTATCTGTGTCGGTGCGACGTAAAACCCCTTGCAAAAAAAAACTATTTCCTGAAAATGTCATTCAAATAAAACCCACATTTTTAAGTAATTGTTTTTGAAGAAATGACAATGGAATACATTAAAGGTTTATAAATAAAACCGGTATTATGCTCATAATAATAATTTCACTAAAGGGAGAGTAAATTGACATAGTTGGCTACAACTTTATTTTATTTTTAATTTTTCCTTCCATACTCTCTATGTATTCATGTCTGTATCATATATTGCTGTATCTACTTATGATCTTCCTGTTTTTCTGTTTTTATGTTTCAGATTTATCTCTGTACAGTATATCCTACTTACGCCAACCCAACTTCTTGAGAACCACTGAAGAATGTAGCTCGATAGGCGAGTTCAAATACCAACCATTGAGAAGCCACAAGATTATTCTTCATGGTTCGCCAATTCATATTCCAAAAATGCTCCGGTACTGCTTCAGTCAAATGCACGTCCACTTCCCATCAGATGCATACAATATGGTTTCGAAAGGATATTTTCCTTGCTAGAGGCTAAGAGTCGAGTCTCACTCACTCAAATAAGGTGAAAAATTTACAAGAGAATAGTGTGGTCCCAGGAGGGGTATAAAAATTGGTCGAAAGTCAATTGGCCTACGCGATCTCCGGATACAATTTTAAGAAGTCCAATTACATTCTATTTCTAAGAAATATGTGGTAATTTTATTATGTTATTTTGTTCTCCTTCCGGGTCGAAACGTATCGTTCTTTTCTGTGCATTTCATACAGTTGGCTGACGTTCCGAATACATTGCTGTATTATTTTTCAAAGAGACTGAAATAGCCATATTCGCACCGAGTCGATTAGCGCCTGAGAGACTGATTACTCAGTATCCAATAGGAGTACTTCAGCCGTCTTGACAAAGAATACTGCGTTGAATTGCAAACTGTAAGGAACGTTACAGAAATCAACACCACAATTCAACACGGAGGAAGAACTAAGTAACACTGCATACTGTGGAAGCTACATATCTAATTGTATTATGGTAAGGGTAAGGGTTTTTCTGCCCGAAGCCAGGTCCGAACCTCCGCCGAGGTGTTCCTGAGCCGGAGTTTACGTGCGGTAGGGTGTCCAGTTCCTTTCCGCTCCTCCATTCCCTTACCCCCCACCAACAGCGCATGGCAACCCATCCAACTCCTGACCACGCCCAATGTTGCTTAACTTCGGAGATCTCACGGGATCCGGTGTTTCATTGTATTATGAATAAAGGAATAAATGTAGAATGAAAATAATTTATTTATAAATAAAATTGAGCACTGAATAATGATACAAAAATAAATATTCGGTTGGAATTTTCTTTATATGACCATGACAGTGTTATGATATAATTCGAGGTTTAGTGGCAGTTACCTAGCGATAAACCGTGTGCTGGGGGAAGAGCTAAGGTCTTCCGAGCTGGTGCGGCAGCGTAGGTTAGAGCAGGTGCCGCGGGAAAAGCTAGGGTCTTCAGAGATGGTGCGAGAGCGTAGGTTAGAGCAGGTGCCGCGGGAGGCGCAATGGTCTTCAGGGCAGGTGCAGCAGCATAGGTTAGCGTAGGTGCGGTGGTGCGGCGGGTAGGTCTAGAGTCTTCGCAATGGGGGCTGCATAAGCTACAGGAGCTGGGACAGCAGCGACAGCAACAGCCTTAGCAGGTCCAGGACGTTGCACGACGGCGTTGAATCCGTTGTGAGGATCAGCCTGGTAGTGCACAGTACGGGTTGTGCCATCAGCTTCAGCCAGACTGTAGCTACCCTGCACAACATCCCCATGTCTAGTTTCCTCGACACTCTTGTGGTCTCCGGTGTGAGGGTCGTTCACTCCATAACTGTAGCTGTACTGAGGATTAGGGTCGAACGGTTCAACCCTAGGAGCGGCGTACGTCGCAATAGCAGGGGAAGCAGCATAGACGGGGGCGGCAGGAGCGTAAGTCAGAGCAGGTGCATGGCCCAAGGTCAAAGCGGGAGCGGCACTGTATATGCCAGCACGTGCGGCCGCCACCAACAGGGATGACAAAACAACAATCTATAAACATAAATCATCGATTTGTCCACGTCAAAATTCAGTCAAAATAACGAGATCAGTGTATAAAATATTATCTTGAATGTATTTAAATTCTTAAGGAAGGAAAGAAATTAATTTAAATTAAATTTGTTACTGTTACACAAACAAAATTGTAATTTGATGGTAGTCTCAATTCTAACCTGTTCAATGAATGGACCTAAAATTTACAAAACATAACCTCATATAACATCCTACAGTATGATGATGATGATGCTTGTTGTTTAAAGAGACCTAACATCTAGGTCATCGTCCCCGATGGTACGAAATGAGACGACATGTAATGACAATTTAAAAGTCCAGAACCATCCACTGACCAGAATTCAAAACGTAATTACGAGGAATGAATGGATGAATATGAATTTAAAACAATCAGTGGATCCGACCCGCAATACCCAACATTACCAGAAACTATCATAAACAATAATATTACTGACCAAGGGACTGCTTGTAAAGTACAATCTTAAATCGATGATGCTTGCTGTCTAAAGAGGTCCAAACTCCATGCCATCGGCCCCTCATAATGGTACTTAGCGCTAGTAAAGTAGAACCATGGTATTTCTCAAATTGCCGTACTAATCAAAAGTAGCGCAGACTCGCGACATTCCACACATTATGGTACTACTCACAGGTAATGTAATACGCACATGTAACAAAAACTTATGGTGTTTCTCACATCGCGGAGCCACTTACAGGCAACGCAATCCTATGGTGCTCCTCACATAGTGGGCACTAAACATAGGCAATGCCCAGACCAGTCGTGTTTCTCACATAATGATACTAATTACAGGCAACGGAACCCCGTGGTATTCCGCATGTAGTGGTACTAATCATGGGTATTGGAAACCCCGTCCTGATTCACCCACTGTTGTTAGTAATCACAAACGTATTGTGTAATTAACATAGTGGTACTACTCACAAGTAGAGGCGACCCATGGTGTTCCCCCGCGAAGTCTCGTGGTTCTAATTAGTTCATCCCTTGGTCGCCCCTTTTAGTCGCCTCTTACAGTAGGCATGGGATGCCGTCGGTGTATTCTTCGTCTGCGTCCCCCACTCATAGGAGAATACAGCGCCGAGAACATGAACTGGACATACGTACATTACTTGTGAGCGCAGGTTAAATCTTAGTATTCTTCACTCTTCGCATCTCTCGTCTGAAAAGCATTAAAGGAACGAAACTCAAGGCTTTTTTTAATATCCTGAGACTTGTTATCTTCATCTTTCTTTCATCTTACCACCCCTACCAAGATTTTATATTATATACAAGGTTTGCACGAATTAATTTCAAAATTAAGTACAGGCACTGTTATTCGAGGAAAGAGAACATTGTGGATGCGTTTGTGGATCGGTACGTATGTAACGGAAAAGTCTGTTTTTGTGGGACAGTGTTTGTACGCGAGAAAACAATGTGACTAAGTAAATGTTTCCACCAATTCGACCAGAATTATTATTATTATTATTATTATTATTATTATTATTATTATTATTATTATTATTATTATTATTATTATTATTTATTGTCTTGTTTTATATGGCGGGACTCAGGCTATGAAGCCTGCTATTCTGTCCGACCATACATACACCTACATGAAGAGTTAAATATACACTAAATTATCTACAGTTTAATATCTTAAGGTAGCAACTAAATGTTTTAATTAATCTAAAACTTAACTATGATCTAATCCTACTATGTTATAAGAAATCATTATTATTTATTAACCAGGTTTGACAGAGTTTTTTAAAGCGGAGGTGGTTTGACACGCTCCTAATTTCAGCAGGTAGGGAATTCCAAATTCGGCTGGCGGCGACTATAATTGATCTACTGTAGCCAGTTGAGCGGTGAATGGGAATGCTTAGTACTGCGGTGGATGATGATCTGGTAGGAATACTAGAAGGTGATGCTAGGTAATGGAATTGTGTGGCAAGGTATTCAGGTGTGTTAAGGTTCAGTATACGATGTAACAGGGAAAGAGTGTGTAAATTTCGTCGCTCTCTTAAGCGTAGCCATGAAAGCCTAGCAAATGCGGGAGAAATATGGCTAAACTTTGGTATATCTGAAATAAATCGAACGCATGCGTTATGTGCCTTTTGGAGCTTGATGGAAAGTGAGGCATTCAGGTTACTGTATACTACGTCACAGTAGTCGAATATTGGCATTACCATACTTTGGATAAGCAGTTTTCTTACATTTTGGGGGAGTAGATCTCTGAGTCTTTTAAGGGAATGTAAGGAATAAAACACTCGCTGACATATACCTGTTACATGATCGTTCCAACTAAGGTTTTTATCCATTATCATCCCTAAGTTTTTAACTGTGTCTTTGAATTGTAACTGAGTGCCTCTTAATGTTACTGAGTGGGTATGGGTTTCTGTAAGTCGTGCGTGGGTTTTTTGGGTAGCTAAAAGAATACACTGTGATTTTTGGGCATTGATTTTTAGTGCATGGTCATCGATCCACCTACATATTCTTCCTAGGTCGTCGTTCATATTATTTATTGCAGTCGGTAAGTCACGAGGGTGAGCGTCCGTTATATAATTTATTGTTGCAGATTGAGTTACGCCAGCCGTGTGAAGGGTGTGTATGGGACTGAGTGGGTATCATGCAGTATACTACTCGGATGGTGTAGGGAATTTCATCATGCACGAGTAAGGACGTGCCAAGGCATAGTGAGTGTGTCGGTTCGCAAGCAATGGAGATTCAGAGATGCCGATTAAGAATGGCTTCCCCGCAAGCCGCGAACGTTGTGCGTTCAGGATATCCACCATCAAGTGAACCGCTGGAACACTGCTTGAACCAACAAACCGACTATATTTAGGCATTTATACTTCAGGTTAGAGTGCAAACTTGCCGAAGCGATTAATGGGAGGTGGACGATATTCTGGGGAAAAGTTACAAACATAGATACGATTTGAACTGAAATATCTTACTCCTTTTTTTCAACATAACTTCAAAACTCTCAGAACAGTTAAACTTGCACTTATTCTAAACTGTTAGCACCCTAAAAGTATTCAATGTTACTAGAATATAGTGTTATTCCATTTTCTTAAATATAGTACAATTTATTTTTTTGTATGCTTCCCAAATTTCAGGTACACTTTCCTAGACAATGGTTGTACTTCAGGAAGTAAAATTTCAGAATCATGCCTAATAGGATTGGTGTGTGATAACAGACTTCGGTTAGAACAAAAATTATACTTACTTATCTTCAGACTCTGATCATGAACATGACAAAATGTTTTTTTCAAAAAATAAGCCCTGTGGGTCATTAAGGAATAAATTTCCTGTTTTTTAAGTCTGTCTTACAGATGACAGTACACATAAATATAATATTTAACTTCAACTCCGTATATTTAATTGTTCCTTAGTGAAGTGTACCTGAAATTTTGGATGAATACTAAAAATTATATTGTACTATATTTAAAAATATAGAATAACTCTATTTCCTAGTAATATTAAAAACTTTTAGGATGCTAACAGTTAAGAAAAAGCACAAGTTTACCTCTTCTGAGAGTTTTTAATTTATATTGCAAAAATCGAGTAAGATATTCTAGTTGAAATTTTTACCTATTTTTATATCACTCTTCCGTGTACTGTCGTCCACCTCCCCTTAACAAGAATGTTCTACCCGGACAACAGTGATGCTTTGTGATTTGCATAAGAATTAGGAGCCCGTTATATTAAAATCCCTGGAAATTATGTTATTCTCGCAACACAACGGAAGGGCGGGGTAGACAACATTTCCTGTCAGCTAAACTACCTTGCATTTTAACCTATTACTGCCTGAAGGAGAGGGCGAAAAATATGTGAACCGGTTAAAGATATACTTTGACGTTTCGCACCCTTGTTCATTTATCAGCTGCTGAAATTAGGCAATCGGATCACTGCACGGGCAAATTCAAAAAATCTTTGCTAGGCGGTGTTGCCCAATCTGTTCGTGGCTTAAGACTGGCCTGTGCGCACCAATTGAAGAAAATATTCGCCATGGGAGGGATCTGAACAAGGACCTCCGAACAGAAAAAATTGTGACATAGCAAGTACGCTACTATGACAAGGGGTGAAACCCACCGTATGTTTGTGCTCTATTCTCACGCAGATTTAGCAACATCGCCTCGTAAATCTTACTTAAATTCCCCCGTGAGGAGATCTAACTGGCTAACATCAAAAGCTGATAAAATCGAAGTATGTCTCTCAAATTATTTATCAGTAGAGCCCGGATTTTTATGCATTAATAGGTTAGAATGCAAAAATTCTGAAGCGAGCAGCAAGTATAGTCTACCTTTACAGCGAAGATGCTATGCGGTTTGCATGAACATTAGGGGTACGGCCCATTAGAACTCTTATAATTTATGTTACTCTTGCTACATTATGGATGAGCGGGTGGCCGACACTTCCTATTAACCAAATTTAGTTTGCAATCTAACCTGTTACGGAATAAAAATCCGGACTTTGTTTATCAGTATGGCTTATATAACCGGGTCACGTTGTGTCTGACCATCCTGTATACAGCCATACATCACTCTTTATTTGAAATATTTTCACGTATTCCAAACAATAAGACATTACATAAATCAATAATCATCTAAGTAGTATAATTTGCGCAACCCTCATTCATGAATTTCTCTACAGTTCTATTTCTTGAATTGTAGTCACATGTGTATTGTATTTTATGCTGAACTATATGAAATAAAATGTATTCGTTTCTAAACCTGAAGAGTTTCCTTTTGTGGCCAATCTCTGTAAATCCTACCACCTTCCTGAGGCCCAATCAGTGTATATATATAGGCGTTAATCTCACTGTCTTACAGAGAAGGGTTGTCAAATAATTTGAGTTATTCAGGGGAAGCGGTGGAAAGTATAATCTACAGAGATATATATTACAAACATATTCATTATATCCTTTCTGCAACGTCTTGTGAATGAACTGAACGCCTCCCCCCAATTCCCTCTACTTTTCTGTGGTTTCCCATTTTCACACCAGGCAAATGCTGGGGCTGTACCTTAATTAAGGCCACGGCCGCTTCCTTCCAAATCCTAGGCCTCTCCTATCCCATCGTCGCCATAAGACCTATCTGTGTCGGTGCGACGTAAAGCCCCTAGCAAAAAAATCCCTCTATGTGACTTCGTTTTGTTCCACATCTCTTATCTTTACCCCACCAGGTGGCCACGAGGTCTGTATAGTCCGAAACCGTGGTTAGCCAGTTCGAGTCCAGTTGGTGGAAGAAATTTCAGCATCACAGTAGGAGAGGTGGTGGTATACAATATCTAATCATGACATTGTGCGCCAAAAGCCTGGCTTCAATTCCAGGGAATGTCGCTGTTCATCGTCGGATGCAGAATTAATCCTTGAGTAGAGCCCTTTGTGATATTTGACTGGAGAAGGCTACGTGCCCACACCAGGTTTAACCCTCTCCCCACCCAATCACCATCCCACATACTGACGCGTAGGCAAGGGCCTTATATTTTGGTGAAATAAAACTGTTGATTTCGGTGTTAAAACTGACACTATTTCGGTAGGTATTTCGTGAAATAAATTGTCATACTAATCGATTTTTCTACCTAATTTTGTGATTAGGGTTTTAAAGTGAACTCTTGTAATGTGTTAAATTGTTATTAAATCGTAGAACAACTAAATATATAAAATGTAGAAATAAATACCGATATATAAATCACTAATACCTCGAAATGAAGATAGGTGATCTGCCCTGTAATATGAATTCACACATAGCTTACATTTTGAATTACTTGTCTACAAAGTACAAACTAAGCACGGTTTCAACATGATCAGTGTGCAGAGTTGTGTGACAGTCAGAAAGTATCTTTGTGTAAACAGAGAATCCCCTTTCATTGACCACATTAAAGGTCGGAAACCACACACGGCACACGTATCTAGCAGCTAAGCCTTCGCAATTACCCAATCAAGGTTAAAATTCCCACCCAGTCAGGAGTTGAAGCCTTAGGACAAAGACCAGCATGCTAAGCATTTAGCCACGGAATTTGCCATTCGTCCTCCTCCTCCACCCACCCACTGGAGTCGATTTACACGTACACATTAACCATCGAGTTTTTTCGTGACTCAGCATCTATCTTCCTACTGCGAACGCCCTGCTGGCATAATTCCTAAAGATTAATCCCCAACAACCATTACTTTATGGCTGTTTCTTCCAACTTGCGAATAAGATACGCTCCATCCACCCAGCTATCACACTTATGGAACCATGTTGGACTGAGAACAGACCTGTTTCTCAATATTTTGGGTTTCGGGTAAAACAGGTAAGATCTAGTGAGATATATAGGGCACTGAGACTCAGCAAGCATACGGGAGGGAGGTGGGTTGAATCAGCGGACGGTTATAGATAACGACAGAGACCTGCGTATGAAAATGAGGCAGGTCACGGCAAGGAACATTCAGCCTTGTCGAGAATCAGTGAAATATGATTCAAGGACGGGGTGATTCATTGTTCTAGGTCCTGGCTTACGAGCCTAGAGTTGGATGACCAGACACGCCGATTCAATCCAGGCTTGACATTAATATACATTTATATGTTATCTTTGTTACAGAATATATTTCTTCTATTATAAGCTGTAAGGAGAAATATGTAAATCTGTAGAAGAAATAAAGGTGTACTTGTACATCATTGAGAACAGACCAATATAAACGTAATTGTTTTCAAGAACTCCTTTTATTCCATCCAGAATACTGTTGATAGCAACTGTGAGATTTCTGCACTACCTTAGTTTTAGCGTAATTCTATTTCAATTGGAAAAGTTCACATACTAAATGAATCACCTGTTCTAGTTTCTAATCTACCTGACTTCAACCTTCTTAGCTTTCTTTCCTACTGATATAAATTTAATCTTGGAAATAGTAATTGACATATTATACTCAATGCACCTAATTGCATGCGTATAATTGACACACACGATTTCTCTCCCGAAGAGAAATGTTTTGACACGGATGAGTAGTTAAGTATCTATACAGTCGATGTAGAACAACAGTATCCGGCTGCACTTTTCCAATGTGGCTACATCGAGCAGAATTGCGTCCTTCACGAACTTGGAACGAAACGGAGGTCAACTACTCAAGTGTGAATTTCCCCTTGACATACGCAGACAATGTGTACGATACATGATACAGTTCAGTGCACATGAATCCGAATACGCACAGGTGACCACTCAAGCAGAAGATTCTTGCAAAAGCAGCCAAGTTTATTCCGTCGGAGATACAGTTCGTAACCTCATTGGACGGAGCAGGATTATTGATTTCTGTACCCGCTTCCCAATTATTTTACCTCTGATATCACACACTTGTTGAAAAATTCTGTCTCCATCCTATTATCTGTTTTCCTGAACCTGTGTTTCTCAATCTATTTCCATTCTCTACAATGATTGACGATATTCCCTTCTTACTGTTTATGTTTCAAAGCGGTATTCTATATCTCATGCTAAAAAATAAGAAAAGCCTTTAATTTTTACAACTCAAGTGTCTTCATAGCCAATGCCAATATGTGATAGGTTTGTTACGTTCAATGTAAAGGGCTTCAAACATCGTAAGTTACAATTCAACCTGGAGAGAGAAATCACTCTGATGAACTCCATCGGTGGATTGCGTTCACTGGTAGGTCCATTTATAATTGAATGGGGAAACAACCATGCTATCCGTAGGGATGTGCCATGTGTAAGGACAAACTGCACGGAATCTCTACGTGTTGCGAAGACTTTCCTCCGTGCCATCGGAAGGTGGACAACTGATTATCTGAAGACATTTTTATGCTGCAGTTTGTATTTACCACATTGTAAATACCTGACAGATATTATGTCTACTAATCTAGACCATGCAATCATCACTGTAACGATTGGTGTATCTATTCAGGACCATTCCACAGAATTCGAAATGACTGCTAGAAATACCATGGAAAGCCACGCTGAGAATGGTCCAAATCGAGACATACATTCTCAGCTCTTCATAATTCATATCACCTGAGTGAACAGGTTTGCTGTGCCAAAATCTACTTTAAAAAATTCGTGGCAGACCTAGAATGGGATGCTGATATAATCTCACTTTGGAATCTCTCATGTTTTCCACTAAATCACAGTCGTTTAAGATTGCGCAGGATTACATATGCAGTCAGTTCCTACAGTAATCCATACATTTATTTTCGGGTATGATATACGGATACATAAAGTGGATATTCCATTCCAATCATCAAAGACAATCGGTAGAATTTTACAGTTGTAGTGATAAGCAAAACTCTAAACGAATGATGATGTAAAATTCAACCAACAAAAGAAACCTGGAAGACAGATTCCTATTTATCAAGTTTAGAATTTATTACATATATCACTTGCAAATCAAAATAATATTCAAACTTTGATTCTTAACTCAAGTTATGCAATCCTAACAAATCACAGGTGAGATAACCATGGTATAATTTGTGGCATATCCATGGTATAATTTGAAATACAGAAAGGTATTATCGTTTTCCTTGTATGCAAACAAGAATACACAGAATGAAATACCGCTAATTTAAGGCACAGAGACTGCGATGGCTTGGCCATGTGGAAAGAATGCAGGAAGATCGAATGCCAAGGAAATCAGTTAAATCCCGAATAGATAAAAGACGGCGATAAGGAAGGCCCGGTAATAGATGGAGCGATGAAGTTGAAGCCGACCTGAGGGCAATGAACATCCGTCCATGGAGACTAGCCGCTCAGGATCGAAGTAGATGGTGGACTATCGTAGAAGACGCCAAGGCTCACACAGGGTTGTAGCGCTGGATAAGTAATTAAGTAAATACCGCTACTGAATTAGTATACATAGACGAACGCTGGTTTTTTCAGTTACAGTGGTGTCGGGAACATCAACTCCTTGAGCTCGACCGCAATATATGGTAAAAATTCGCAATCATGCATCTTTCCCGCTTCGCTGAAATGATAGGTACGTTTTTCGGCTTAGAAGAGGAGAGAGTAGGGACAGATTCTTTAGTTGTTCCCCTCTTACTAGCCTCTTACGACATGGAGAGGGTTATAATTCATCGTTTTATTTCACTCGAAGGGGAGATGACACTAATTCGAGACAGACCTCAAGTCCAAAAACATATCTATGTTGAAATACCTTCCAAAGGCGAACAGTTTCTAATGTAATAATTAATATATTAATTGTAAGTCCCACTAGTAATTTTTTCCGTTCCCGGAGAAGCTTAAGTGACCATATCTTATCACGAACGAGTTCTTTTACGTGCCAGTAAATCTACCGACACGAGGCGTCGTATTTGAGCACCTTCAAGTACCACCGGACTGAGCCAGGATCGAACCTGCCAAGTTGGGATTAGAAGGCCAGCGCCTTAACCGTCCGAGCCACTCAGCCCGGCTTTCGAAGCCTACATACGAGAGGAACATATATAAACAAGAACTTATTTCTTCCGACAGTTCTAACATTAAATTACGCACTGAGACAGAAAGTAAACAGGAGAAAATGGACGTGGAATACAGCAACACATGTCCATAGCCCACGTACAGAAACAGAGACAGAAATATGCATTAAAGAAAATCCAGTAAAACCCAAAGCACGTATTGGTAACGGGTTAGATAATTAGTGACATAGAAAGAGAGAGAAATGATAAAATGTCTTTTCAACAAGTTGTTTGCAGAGAGGCATCGACCTTTTATATAATACCTTTGTGCGGATCGTAGGAAATGTGTGTCATGACCGCAAAACATCTGTAGTGATCTGTTCACCAAATGACCAGTGCGCTGAGAACATTCACAAGTAAGTTCATTTGTTTGTTTGTTTGTTTGTTTGTTTGTTTGTTCGCTCGTTGTACAAATCCACACGCCAACGTGAGGCACTCTGACGGGTCGTAGAGGTTGTTATGTCATCAAAAACTAAATAACATGGAATTGGTCATAATATGTGATATATGGGTAGAAGGTTTTATGCTTTGACGCCATTTTTAGCACCAAAGGTCTTGGAGAATATACTGGACACACAAAAAGCATCGAACTTAGAAGGGCGAGGAATATGTGTCAAACCTCGTACGGAGGCACAGGACTAAACACTTCGATGATACTTCCCTGCATTTTATTGTATGATACAATCTAGCGAAATCTCTGGAAAATAAACCTGAATCCCATAAATGAATCCGACGGGTCGTAGATGTGGTTATATCGTCAAAGATTTCATCTTACACATCATAAAATGACGGTCTAGAAAGCCAAGAATAACGGCCGAGAGGATTCATCGTGCTGACCACACGACACCTCATAATCTACAGGCCTTCGGGAAGACCAGCGGATGCTTGGTAGTCCATGGGATTTTGTTTGGTTTTACATCACAATATGTCACATACGGGTAGAAGGTTTTATGTGTAGAAGACATTCTTAATACTAAAACTCTTAACGGATAAACGGGACAAACAAATAGCATAGAAATTAGAAAAGAATCTGTATGATATAATCCAAGGATTTATTCTCACGGAAATTGACCAAGCTAGCTCCAGGGTTCGACCTCCAAGGAATTTATAAATTTATGCAAACTACGAATTAAAGTGCTTTAGGAATGTTCCAAATAAATAAATAAATAAATAAATAAATAAATAAATAAATAAATAAATAAATAAATAAATAAATAAATAAATAAATAAATAAATAAATAAATAAATAAATAAATAAATAAATAAATAAATAAATAAATAAATAAATAAATAAATAAATAAATAAATAAATAAATAAATAAATAAATAAATAAATAAATAAATAAATAAATAAATAAATAAATAAATAAATAAATAAATAAATAAATAAATAAATAAATAAATAAATAAATAAATAAATAAATAAATAAATAAATAAATAAATAAATAAATAAATAAATAAATAAATAAATAAATAAATAAATAAATAAATAAATAAATAAATAAATAAATAAATAAATAAATAAATAAATAAATAAATAAATAAATAAATAAATAAATAAATAAATAAATAAATAAATAAATAAATAAATAAATAAATAAATAAATAAATAAATAAATAAATAAATAAATAAATAAATAAATAAATAAATAAATAAATAAATAAATAAATAAATAAATAAATAAATAAATAAATAAATAAATAAATAAATAAATAAATAAATAAATAAATAAATAAATAAATAAATAAATAAATAAATAAATAAATAAATAAATAAATAAATAAATAAATAAATAAATAAATAAATAAATAAATAAATAAATAAATAAATAAATAAATAAATAAATAAATAAATAAATAAATAAATAAATAAATACTCCGTTCGCATGTACACCGTTATGAGATCCCTAAAATGCTGAAATTGTGATAAGTGATTATAGTTTTAAGGTTTGAGTTCAGTAATGATTATAATTTTTCATATTCGTTCAGTGTTTTTGATAAATGACTTTTTAATTCCATCTTAATTTTGTAGTTATTTCTGTTAAGAAAACGTATACCATAGTTCTTAACGTAAAAACAAAAATATCACTTTACATTTTAAGTGTATATTGTGATATTTCAAAGTCTATTTTGTGTATGTGGCGGTCCTGTGGTGTAGGGTTAGCATGCTTGCCTCTTACCCGGAGGCCCCTAATTCGATTCCCGGCCCGGCCAGGGACTTTTACCTGGATCTGAGGGCTGGTTCGAGGTCCACTCAGCCTACATGATTACAACTGAGAAGCCATATGACGATGAGATGGGGACTCCGGTCTTGAAAGCCAAGAATATTGGCCGAGAGGATCCGTCGTGCTGACCACACGGCACCTCGTAATCTGTAAGTCTTCGGGCTGAGCAGCAGTCGCTTGTTAGGCCAAGGCCCTTCCAGGACTGTTGCGCCATGGGGTTTGGTTTTTGGTTATTTTCTGTCTATTTACACACTTTAAATCATAGTTCTCCTTTAAAAGACTATTTACTCGTTTTAAAAGCCTATTTAAATGTTTAAGGCTAATTTTTACAGTCTAAAATCCCAGGTCTAGTTATTACAGAACAGATATTTGTGAACGGTAAGATGTTTCTTTTCTTGGTGTCCCTAACTGTAATGTTTACCAGTATGGCTTTCGAATCAAGCGATTCAGTATGGACTGTTATGGCTTCCAGCATTCAGTCTGAGAGCCTCCACCACCCTCTTATCACTGTGGCTTCGACATTAACTTGAAATAATTAAAATTCAGAGTAATCATCAAGTTACATGTCTGCTTCTGTTCCACTTACCCTCACTGCCGAGTCAACTATTAACCATTAATCTCAGATGACTTCACCTCCGAAGCTACTATGTAGGCCTATACTAAACCTAATCTTAAGGTTCATTGCATCGATACAAATACCTTCTTTCCATTGTTCGTACCAGCAATCATTCCGACTACTTCCATATACTTCATTTTCTTTATTTGAATTTCAGTTCCCATGGAGACAAGGAATACCGTCAATAAATACCGATTCATTGTCGATAATTAGGTTTTCTTCGCGTTTGCTGTTAAAATGTTTGGATTCGTCTCTGAACTTGGGAAACTGCTACAGGACATCATTATAGATTATTACTAGAGCCCGGTTTTTTATGCATTAATAGGTTAGAACGCAAAGTTTCTGAAGCGAGCAGCAAGTATAGTCTACCTTCACAACGATTATGCTATGGGGTTCGCATACACATTAGGGGTACGGCCCATCAGAACTCCTATAATTTATGTTACTCTTGCTACGTTATGGAAGAGCGGGTGGCTGACACTTCCTATTAACCAAATTTAGTTTGCAATCTAACCTGTTACGGCATGAAAATCCGGGCTTTGATTATTACCGACATACTGAGAATCTCCTGCACCGCATCGGCATCGCTATAACGAGAGGAAATACTTTAAGTGTCCCGGGGACGTCCGCTTCGTATCCAACCTTGGAAAGAATATTTTGTTGTTAATTTTTGAGTGATAATTACGTTAGAATCATGATGATGTCATTTTTGTAGGTTGTAATTTGCTACTACTCATACCTTTGTTAACACTTTGAAATAAAACGTAGTAATATGACACATCATTTTCTCATATCAGGGGCGGGAATCGAAGGAAGGAAAATGTTTGAAAGATACATATTATTATTGTCTACAGGGTGTAACATTATTAACAACGCAAATTGAAAGTACAAGATGCTAGAAAATAAAAGGCTTAGTAAACATGGATACGCAAACGAGCCATTCGCGAGATAATTTGGTATTCGTGGTTACCAGCCACCACTGACTTCATTGTGTGTAAACGTCATATTAGTTAGGACAAGGTACAAATACAACATTAGGAAAAGTTGTAGAACTTAAGTTGTTTTTAATGAACAAGAGCACAGTTTTACTTAATATGTTACAGTTACAATGACTGTACAGTGTACTCACTCCTAGTTAAAGGGAGTGTTCAAAGTGTCGTCCTTGTACTCGGATGCAGGCAATCCTGGAAGATGATGCCGCAGAGACCGAACCGTCCATTGAGTTTGTTTGGTAAAGTGTACGGCCTAATATGACGATCACCTGGTACCCCTGATCACACATTCAATGAGAAACGTCCCTGATGTGGTGATTCATACACAGCATATGGGTAACATACTGAGAGACTGTTCCCTTATTCATTAAAAACTTTCATTAATGTTGTATTGATACCTTTTCCTAACTAGTATGACGTTTACACACAATTCAGAGGTGACTGGTAGCAATAAATTATAAATTACCTCACAAACGGCTCGTTTGTGAACTCATGTTAACTAACACTTTTTTTTTTTGCTTTCAGTATCATGAACTTATAGCCGTTTCAATTTTGCACTATTAATTATTTTTACACCCTGTATATCACAAGAGCGGCAATAATAGAAGCGTTACTGAAGGTGAACTAGGATTTGAATATTTTATATGGTTTAAGTACGAAAGCAAAGACATTTCTTTCGAAGATGGTCCACACTAAGTTTCGACTGCGTTCTTATGAATCAGCAGAGTTGTTTGGGAGTTGTCAGGAAGACATTTGGCATAGTAAATAAGAAATAAAACAGATGTTTCTTTTATGAAATATATATTAACGTTTCAATATATAATATATAATAAGCATAAATACAGATAAATATATAAAGTATGTTCAAGGTAGTGGAGTAGAAGGGGGCTGAGATCCAGACAAGTCACCAAGAAGTTGAGGTTAGTAGTGTTTAAGAGCTGCTGCCACTGGAGCAACCTTGGCTGCGTGCACCAGGGGAGACCGCTGTACCACCGCGTTGAAGCCGTTGATAGGGTCAGCGACGTAGAGGACGGTTCTCACGTGACCGTCGGGTTCCACGAGGCTGTAGCTACCCTGAACAGCGTCTCCATTACGAGTTTCCTGCTGGCTCTTGGAATCTCCAGTCAGGGCATCCTGGATGTTGTACGCGAAGGTGTACTGGGGTACAGGGTCGTAAAGGGTGTTGACTACCGCGGCAGGGGCAGCAGCGACCGGTGCGTGAGCAACCCCAGCATTGACTGTAGCCACCACGGCGGCGAGCAGGATGACGAACTGGAGAAAGAGCAAGCATATAAAAATTGATGCCAAGAACATCAGACGAATAATTACATGAAGCAAACACCAATAATGTAAGATGCATGACGCTGTAGGAGATGTTACATAAATTTCCAAATTCTTTGCAATCATTTAAGAACAGGCTAGGAAAACAAAGAACAGGGAATCTACCACCTTGGCTACTGCCCTAAATGTAGGTTATTCATTGATTGATTGATTGAATTTTTAGAATATAAATATTTAAAATCCAATATGCCGGATTCCAATCATCTTGAAGAATATATCAAGACTCCACAATAGAGTGGTAGGGTACCGTGGATAAATGACAGGTGTTCTCAATTGCTGTGACGCCTGCCATATATGCACACTTTCCTACAGTAATGATGTGCAGAAGAGAGGACATCGGAAGCCTGCTCTAATGGATTGGATCAACGGCAATAATTGTGGACCACTACGAGAACCTATGGACTTCACTGCAGGAAGTAGAGAGAACGGATATGGACAATGAAAGAGAAGCGATGAGTTCAATTTACAAACATGGTAGAATATAATTTTTTCTAGTGGCTTTACGTCGCACCGACACAGATAGGTCTTATGGCGACGATGGGAGAGGAAAGGCCTAGAAGTTGGAAGGAAGCGGCCGTGGCCTTAATTAAGGCACAGCCCCATCATTTGCCTGGTGTGAAAATGGGAAACAATGGAAAACCATCTTCAGGGCTGCCGACAGTGGGATTCGAACCCACTATCTCCCGGATGAAAGCTCACCGCCGCACGCCTCTAAAATCGTGATGTGGTTAACTTCACATGCTCAGTGTCCAAACTTCAATCTCCAGTAATAATAAACTTAGAACAAGGGGATATTAACGCCAATTTATGGCTGTTGAATCACCAACGACTGACTGCCAAAAGTTGACCCAATATTTGCAAAAGAAAGAATTATTTGGAAGTACTTGAGGTGAGTTATAAAACGCTTAAGAGTCCATAACTTGGCCTGTCAAAGCACAATCAGTCACGCTCAGTCTGTTCAGCCATGCGTGTAGAGGAGTTAATAATTATTTTGTACTCCTCTGTACTCGACGTGCTAAGCCGTGAGCAGTGCTACTCCCTACATACTAAGCAGCTGATCCGCTATCTAGAGAAGAGCCGCCGTCTTTGTCACCCGCTCAATAGCATGCCATTTCCTTTCGAGCTGACACAAAATGACAGAACTTCCCACACCCAATCGTATCCCAAGCTACCTTCCTTCCCAGAATTTCCGAACGCTGAATTTTCGAACTTTGTAAATAGTTATCACAATGTAATTATGAGTTTTTTAAGAATCTCATCTATAATTTCTGTTGCAGAAGGAAATTAAGTTAAATTTTCAGAGTGAACTCATTAATTCAATCGTTGGAAATATGTGATGTTCTTACAAATGCCTACTATAAGGACAAAATATAGAGATATAGTGAGCAAACCGAAATAAGGAAATTACATGACGGATTGTGTTTAGGCATATATGGGAAGTTCCTTTGTAATAGCTAAAGGATATTTTCTCTAGAATTCTTCACTATCCCTCAACGAGCCCTCGCCTGAATTTACGAGAAATAATGTGTGGAATACACCGGTGTGAAGGGTGGCAATACGCCATAACTGTAGCACCATCATTAGACTGAAACAACACTGAGAAGAAGCAGAGAGTATTACAACGCTTGTTGGAAAAGTTATGAGACTAAAACAACTTCTTTAGGCCATTAAACCTATTCAACCACTGTAAATATGGTACGGAATTAGTATGAATTGGAACAGTATGAAGGCTGAAATGCTTGAATATTGAGTCTTACTGTTAATTGTCTTACAAATTTAACGGTCAATTAGTTTATCATTGGTAAGAATTTGTAATGAGAATATTAAAATTATAGTTTACAGCAGTAGCTGGTGGTGATTGAGCATTCTTCTCATCTTCCGGTACATACTTTAGAAGTTTAACTAAAGAACTGGTGGTGTACGTCCTTTATTTTAATTGTGAATTTGTAGTCAGTTATTATTTCAAGCTATCGTTTTACTGTAGACGCCCATTTCTTGTTTATTCAGCGGCTAAACCAAATGGAATCCTACACCTCACACAAGACTTCGTTACATAAACATAATTATATTACTGGTACGCAGGGTTGAACTATCCTCACCTTCTTTCTAGGTCCAACAAAATAACAATGAATCCAATTTAAAGAATATTCAAATATTGCATTGCACGAAATATCTGAGCATCCGGCAGATATATGGAAGCCACAATGGATTTATTTGCAAACCCGGTTATTAATATGAGATCACAGACTCAAATCAAGGATGGTTTCTTAAACGAAAATTAATTGATAAGTATATTTTCCCAAGATCAAAACATTTGTAACCCCCACAGAGAAATTTCAGCTGCCCTAATGACATTCCAATCTGAAAGCAGATACAGGACAATGAGAAGCATACAATCCTACTTTTTTTTAGAACTACTGCCAAATTTCTCTTCACGCTTTGCTGAAGAAAGCTGTTCTCGTTGACGATTCGCCAAATTTCCTACATTCTTGTGAATTCAGTGCAATTACTTTCGAATTTAATCCCAAGGAGAATAATTTGCACTTCAAAGTAAAGCAGAATGTTCATCAGTAATCAAACCGATGAACATATTTTAATTGTAAGTATCACCTATACTTATTAGCAGTTCCACAGTCATAAGAAATGTACCACTGAAGAAGAGAACCAATTATATGTAATATACGTATAATACTGCATATAATATCAGATTCAGAAAACCAGTATTCGGCAGCCTCCAATTTCCCCAGCACCAATTTCAGGAATAAACCTGGAGGTAGGACATCGGGTGACAGAACACCATCTGTTCATCTGAGGCAATCAGCAGTTCACAGAAATTGTCTGTAACTCTATGTAATTAACACGTTCAAAAAAGAAGAGCCGTAGGACTGTAATTCACTTGGAATTCAGTTATGCGAAGTTGCCAGCGATCTATGTTATGATTCAACGTATTTATCTCAGAAGTAGCACTGCGCAGAATGGTAGAAATCCTATCTTAGAATGGCCTGGAATTGCAGCTATTACTGCTTCCGAGCCAACACTATACCCTCTATTTTGAATTTACTTTAAGTTCAAGTACTGGATGTCATCCCCATAGCAGAGAGGTAGTGTGTCTGCCTCTTACTCGGGAGGCCTGGGTCCGAAGTATCTTAATTCTGGACTGAGAGCTAGAGGAGTGTTCACTCCTCAGGCTGCGAGAATCTCTCTGATATGAGAGGTAGTGGATCCGATCAGGAAAACGCTTCAATACGCTGAAGACACTCTAGTGCCCGGTCAGCAGGTATCTTGTTAGACCAATGGGATGAAAGTTCCCCAAGGTTCGAATTGGTTTGGTTTGAATTACTCACCGCTGCAGTGTTTGGTCATCCATCCAAATACTCATCAAGATCATTGTTGCTTAAGCACAATGTACTTGAATCAACTTACTGAATAAGATTTTTGCTGTGTATTCCACAGAACAATTTCAAGACTGATTAAAAAGCACACTGTATTTGAGAGAGTTCTAGTTCTTTTTCGACAATGACTTACCTTGACTGCCATGGCGCTTGGTTTGGTGAGTTTGCTGCTGGTTGCTGCTGAGGATGCACTGATGCTGAGCCTAGTCCGAACACGGCTTATAAAGCTAGCCCCTGCTACGATCATCACCACAGTGTCCGCTGCCAACCAGGAAAACAATTCAGGCGACGCCTGCTCTGAATTCCTGAAGACGAGACCAGACAACACTACAGTATTTCACTTCTTCTCTAATTGGATCGCTCTCTTTTAAATTGTCATTCACAGATTTACCCTTCTCCAGCGTTACATTCAGTGCTAACGTCTTCCTCGCAATCCTCTTCTAATCTGGTGGATATAAAAATAATATCTACTGCTTTCAATGGAGAATGAATGAATGACTGAATGAATGAATGGAGAGATAATTTTTATTTTCTCTCTCTCTTTCTATTGGAGAGCGGCCGGAAATGATGACATGTTCCGAAGCACTTTCTATTCGTGGTCAAGAGCCAAAACCGATCGCGCAAGTCAAGAGAGTCTTCACCATCAAAACAATGGCACGAGTCTTACAGAGTTAGTTTCCAGCTTTCAGGATTCCCAAAATTTAACTTCAGATATGTTTTTCATTATAGAGATTCAAAGTTCGCTCCAATGAACTGAGTACCATCATAATTTGACAAGTAGCACCTTATTACAAGTAACAACTCTCATTATTGTTCCGTATTGAAGATGACGTTAGGCATAGATATCGAGGATAATTTAATAAAAAACCACCTATTCAATACTTTCCACGTTTAATGTGGTTATTATCTACATGATTTTATGTAGACTTATTTGGTCAGGTACATGTTTCACCCATTATTTTGGGCATCTTCAGCCTGTAAACAACCTTTAGGTCAAGGTTTGGGACCTTTTTAACCAATATAAACATACCAATATATACACTATATACAACATATACATTATATACAATATATACAAACATAAGTCAATACAGTAAAGTTTTTTGGTCCTAATTCTTTTCGGCTTTTGAATCTCCACTTGTGCACGACAACACATTTAAATATTAGTTACGTCAAGAACATGAAAATGAAAATCGTGGGTCAAACAAGCTCCAGTTTTAATATCACCCCTTCTCAAGAAAAAAGAAGATCCGTTTCATTTTATTTTTAGTTTTGAACATTTTAAGTTAACCAGAATAGAACTGCCAAGTTAAAACACAATTAATTTAAATTTATATTTTCAATCTTGACCAATCTACAATCAGTTCAAATCTCCACTTATTGTTGACGACACATCCTGTCACCAGACACGATACGTCAAGAACTTAATATGATATAGGGGTCACATAAACCCCGATATGCAATTCTCTTCCCCGAAAAGAAGATCCATTTTAGTTTTGGACATTTTCCATATTAGATAGATTAGGACCAAAAAACTTTACTGTATTGACTTATGTTTGTATATAATGTATACGTTGTATATAGTGTATATATTGGTATGTTTATATTGGTTAAAAAGGTCCCAAACCTTGACCTAAAGGTTGTTTACAGGCTGAAGATGCCCAAAATAATGGGTGAAACATGTACCTGAACAAATAAGTCTACATAAAATCATGTAGATAATAACCACATTAAACGTGGAAAGTATTGAATAGGTGGTTTTTTATTAAATTATCCTCGATATCTATGCCTAAGTAGCACCTTGCCACTTATTATTCACATAGCAGACAAGAAGGCGTGATACGCATAAGCAGACGACTGAAGCAGTCTAGAGAAAATTTAAGTGTGCTCGGTTATAAAATGAATGGTAATTACCTGGATAGAACATCATGTAAATAAATAGATAAATAAATAAATAAATAAATAAATAAATAAATAAATAAATAAATAAATAAAGAAAGAAAGAAATAAAGAAATAAATTAAATACGTGCAGAACCTGTTCCCTCTAAATTACACTGAATAATAATCCAGTAGAACTTAATAATAATGTTATTGGTTTTACGTCCCATTAACTACTTTTTACGGTTTTCGGGGAAGCCGAGGTGCCGGAATTTAGTCCTGCAAGAGTCCATTTACTTGCCGGTAAATTTACTGACACACGAGGCTGACGTATTTGAGTACCTTCAAATACCACCGGACTGAGCCGGGATTGAAGCCGCCAACTTGAACTCAGAAGGCGAACGCTCTATCCCCTGAGCTACTTAGGCCGGCAAAGTAGAACGAATTAACTCCTTCAACTATATCAGATAGCCCCTATCATTTGAAAGAAATACCGTTAATTGTAATAGGATTGCAAAATTCGTTAAAACCGTGGATGCTGTCAAATCAGTCATTGAAACCGTCTGTAGTTCAGATAAACACTCCTTCTTTATCGGTTTACCCTCCAGGGTCGATTTTTCCCTCGGACTCAGCGAGGGATCCCACTTCTACCGCCTCAAGGGCAGTGTCCTGGAGCTTCAGACTCTGGGTCGGGGGATACAACAGGGGAGGATCACCAGTACCTCGCTCAGGCGGCCTCACCTGCTATGCTGAACAGGGGCCTTGCGAGGCGATGGGAAGTTTGAAAGGGATAGACAAGCAAGAGGGAAAGAAGCGTCCGTGGCATTAAGTTAGCTACCATCCCGGCATTAGCGTGGAGAAGTGGGAATCCATAGAAAACCACTTCCAGGATGGATGAGGTGGGAATCGAACCCACCTCTACTCAGTTGACCTTCCGAGGCTGAGTGGACCCCGTTCCAGCCCTTGTACCACTTTTCAAATTTCGTGGCAGAGCCGAGAATCGAACCAGGGCCTCCGGGGGTGCTAGCTAATCACACTAATGACTACACCACAGAGGCGGACCCAGAGAAACACAAGACTATAAATTTATCGAACACTAGCCAGACCAGTTCTGTTGTACAGAAGTGAAGCATGGACTGTCAGGAAAAGAGAGAAATCTCCAATGACCAGTACTGAGGTGAGATTCATGAGAAGTACAGCAGGATACACACGACGGGACCAAAATGAGCAGGTGATGAAAGAATTGAAGGTAGAACCCAAGTTAAAATTAAAATTCGTACGAAAATATTAAAGGAACTGGAAGGTCCATGTGAACAGATTGGGAAGGGAAAGAATTGTAAAACAAATCTTACGATACCAGCCCAGAGGATGTCGTTCGATTGGACGCCCAGCTGAGAGATGAACAGAGGGCTTAATACACCACTTGGCCTAATACGTGTTTGTATGATGATGATGATGATGATACACTTGAAAACAAAGGGCTAATTAATGACATCCAATTTCTATATATAATAATTAGTACCATCGTGGACAAATACGAGGTCCTCTCCAAGACGAATTTTAATGTCCCATGTATAAATTCCCATCATTACACAACTTTAAGAAATAATTTTGTTAAACCATTATTAAAGTCCGGCTGTTTAGCCGTTAATAGCTTAGAATGCAAACTTACTAAAGCGAGTAACAATCACACACTATACCGGTGTACAGTGCTGCTAATAAATTTGCATACATTTTGGGAGTGTAGCCTATCAGAACCCCTGGAAATCATGTCACACTCGGTACATTACTTAAGAACAGGCTTGTATTCCAACCACTTACTGCCCAAACATCCGGGCTGTAACCATTAACATACAGTAATTCACCGTTCATCAAAATGTGTAATATGTAAGACTATTGATGCAGGCCTATATACCCACAACCCACTTTGTTATATTTTACCCACCCTTTAAAGATCACTTATTTGCTAAACTCCTGAACTTCAATTTAAAATTATTTTATAATTTTTTCGTAGTTCTAGAAAATAAGATATTTAATACAGACAGGAAGCACTCCAGGAAATTCCCTTTGGCGACCATCTACGGGAAGATAGGAAAAGTTAATCACAACTCCGGTACTTCGGTGAATGAGTCCACCCCAATGGTAGAGACGGAACCTTCATATTAGACAGATGTACCAAACTCAACGCAGCATACCAACTGTCACAAAACCGTCGCAACAAGAAATGCATTCCGAAGAACGCTAAAACATGCCATTACAAAACTGTTGTCAGACCCCAGCTCTTATATACTGCGGAGACGTTACTGATGAACAGAAAAGGCACCTGGAAAAGGTCAAAAGACGTATCCTCCGGAAAATTCATGGGCCAAGTATGCTCCCGGATGGAACCTACCGAACTCTGAACTGTTGAAAACGGCCAACACTAGCATGCGACGTAGGCGGCTGAAGTTATACTGGCACCTTCTGAGAATGGACAACAGCTGGTTTACGAACAAGATCTTCTCACTCATCATAAGCCGCAAGACTGGAAGAAAGTGGCTCAGTGAAGTAAAAGGAGACTTAACTTCCGCTGGGGATGTCTAATACTGATGTCTCAGACCACCCTACATTGGTAAATTCATGGTCTTCTCTACCAAAGGCTGTTAAATCTCGTAAACATATTTCAAAGGAAAGAAAGAAAAATTAATGATGATGCTTGTTGTATAAATGGGCCTAACATATAGTTTATCGGCCCCTAATGGTACAAGATAGAAAGCAAAGACATGATAATAAAAAAAATTTAATTAAAATAATTTGAAACATTTAAGACAGGATGATGAAAAATGAATATGAAATTAAAACCATCAGTGGATCCAATTTGCAAAACCTTATTTTCTGATAAAATTATAGAAAAATGGATCATAATGGAATAAGGCATTGCCTTGAAGTACAGTGATATAGATCATTCAAGTTAGAGATTTTAATAACACATGAAAATACACAAACACAAAATGAAACGGAGTCAATGGAACAAATACGTAGTTCAAAAAACATAAACACTAATAGAAAATACCTTTTTATACACGACAAAAAAGGCCACTATACCTCACAAAACAGATGACGAGGTCTGATGACTGCTCGTCGTGTCGCAGGATGAGGGAGATGGCACTAAAAAAAATTAAAAGTAGGACCCAAGAGGTATTGTGAACAAAAGCGGGTATCCAAAAATAATTAGTCATAAGCACTGCCTAGTAGGTTTAAATCATTATTAAGATATTTAATACTATATATGTTCATTTTAGCATATTCGTTAATTTGCTAAGTGTATTTATATGGGTACGCTGTAACTGAGACAACTACGTGGTGTATGCCTCTTTAAATAAATAAATACACAGAGATAATCCAGTTGATAGCCGCTCCTGTTAGGCCTCCTAATCAGTTTGTATGAACAATATTAATCTTATCTCCTGTACGGGTGTAAGCAGGTTTGCAGTTAAGACTCAAAAGTAAACTTGTCAACCACCAGGCGGATTTTCTTTTTCGGATTTTATTGGCAAAAACTACAATACATGATGTTTCAGGTCAGTAAATAAATAAATAAATAAATAAATAAATGATTTAGAAAGTACAAAACAACCATAGAAAAATAGATGAAAGAAGAATGTAAGGAAAACTGCAGCTGTATCAAAGCAAATAAAGAAAATTAGGAAAAAAAAAAGTAATGGGATATATACTATAAGCTCATAAGGTATGAAATAAATCAACGTGGAAAACCTTTGGATAAACTAAAATCATCATTGTCTGTTCTCTGCCTGTCAGCAGGTTTTCGCATGCAGTTTCCAAGTCGATTTGTCTTCCGCCATCCTTTTAGTCGTCCAGTACCTTCCATTGATTTTCACACTGTCCATCATCTGGTACATTTTTGTTCCTCTCAACCTTCTCCTAGCAAATTTTCAATTCCACTGCCTATGTTAAAAACATTTCCTTCGTAAGCAGTGACCTAACCAATTCTTCTTCCTCTTTTGAATGATTTACAGTATCGTCGTCCTTTCTTCGCCTACTCTTTCCTATACTTCTTCATTCCTTAATTTGTCTTGCCAGTTGATCATCTCCATTTTTCTCCATAACCCACAGTCCAAGTTTGAGACCCATAAAAAGCAACGCTCCATACAATGCACTTCACTACCCTCTTCTTAAGGTCAATATTCAGTGGCCTACTTATCAGTACCCATTGCTTCATGAATGCTTCCTTGGCAATCCTCCTCTTTGCCTCATCCAAACAGTATAGATCACTTCTAATTGAGCTTCCTAAACATCTGAATACTTGCTATATTTCTTCACCTGAGACAACTATCTTTGCTGTTACATCCTTCTTCTTACTCATGATCACAGACTTAGTCTTCTTTTTGTTAATTTTAAAACCAAAGTTTTCGCACGATCTGCTCAATTTTTCCAGCATGATATTCAACATTTTCCCAGTTCCTGCCAGGACCACCGTGTCATAAGCAAATCCGATACATTCAATTGGAAGAATAGATATGAACCCTCGTCTAGGAATAAAGGTGAGACAGAAAAGTGAAGTGAAAAATACTGAACAAAGTAATAAAGAAAAGGACTATACCAGGATGAACTTTGTTCAGCATTAGCCTTAGATAGAGTGGATGACTGAAACACGAATAAACTTCTGATTAACTGTAGATTATAAACTATTTTTCCAGCAGCAATCTATATATTAGAAGAGGTTAATAAAAACAGCTTTGGCAAATCGGTCCGTCCGTTCTACTGGATCGATTTGCTTCATTTCTTCCTTATTCCCTCCGGAAGTATCTGCCGATGAATCATGAGACAGTTATAGGTCTCTAAATTAAGCCAACTTTGAATAATCATAAAATTAAGTCATTAAATAATCACTCCAGTAGTTGCAGGCGAAGGATTGCCCTAACCCGCAATACATTCTGTATTTAGCAGATTGCTGAGCTACGAACACTTTCATTAATATTCTGATATATGAATTTCTCTCCTTAGAAATGTGATTGCATGCAGACAATTGAATCCTCCATATTCAAAACCCTCTATATTCACTTCCATAAATTGCTCAGGACGTTTTCTTTGACAGGTTATTATTGAATTGGTATTGAATACTTTGTGTTATCTAAGCATGTAAAGAAGATCCAGAAGCAATTATAATTATATAAAATATATTAAGATATATTAATATGCAGTAAAATCAGTGTTATATACGAACGTAGGGGGTTTTGAATCTCAAGTACTAACATAGGGAATTTTGAAACTCATAATCATGAATATTACTGGATATGGAGCATTTTGAAACTAACTTTATTCAGCTCTTACTACGAAAATGATGTTAAACAATATAAGATCACTGAATCACATATTATACAACTGTTTTGCATTCTTGGCCTAGTAAACATGAATACAAACTTCTACATCACAGTCAACAACGTAACTATAAGCACTTTCATAATACTTTAATCGCTAAACATCACTCACCTTTCTAGTTTTTCCCTAGACCTTTTCCAAGTATTCACCTGTCGTAACCTTTTTCGCCCTCTTCTTGAAGTTGCTTTAGCAACAAGAAAAGTTTCGCCCCTCATTTTTCAATAAATGATGCCAAGGAATTGGACAACAAATTGTTTTCTCCTTAATGCATTAGAAAGCCACCTACTATCAGAATAACGCATATTGCCAACACACTGCTTTAGAATTCTCCTGTCCGAGGTAGAAACAACGGACAATTTGTCCTTTCTCCAGTGATTAAGCCTTTTACTTTAATAAAAATCCCCGCAAATACGTTCAAATTATCTTCTGACAATCATTATGTTTTGTCTTATTTCAGGTCCATTAGTATGGGAAAATCTGTGATTAAGAGAAGATCGCAAGAGTTGGCTGCACTGCTAAACAAGTGACGTCATTTTTATTCCTCAATATGTCTGGAATTTCTCATTGGTTGATACACATAGAGGCTTTTGAAAGTAACTGGTGGTGGATATAGAGGATTTTGAATTTAACAGTTAGTTTTAAATTGCTAGTTCTATGTAACTTAGAGAGTTTTGAAACCCAGAGGTTCACCAACCGATCGAACTCATCCTCGGAAATTTACTGCTATGCTTATCTCAATTTTTTTTAAAAAAATGGCCTTTAGGGAGTTTTGAATCTAGAGGATTCACATGTTTGATTACTACCTGTCAAAGACGAAAGTATACACTTCCTCTGATCACGGAAGAATACTATTTCGTGCTAGATACTCTTTGATTCTCTAAAATTTCCCAGCTTCCAAATATACTCAACAGATGGCAAAGCGTTCTTAATAACTTACATGATTCTAAGAGAAAAAAGTCTACGTACAAATTGATCGCATCATGGTATACATCGTAGACATTATCTGAGAACAACTATCTAAGGATAACCTAGCTACACTAGAAAAATTAAGGCCATGCCTGGTAAAAAACACTTCTTCGAGACTAACCTATGAGAACACAAGAAAACCGTTCTATAGAGAGGGACTGCGGTTAAAATTAGCATTGCTTTCTATGACACAATACCAAGATTTACATAAAGAAATTAAGGATAAAAAGGCGAATTATGGATAGATTTTTACCAAACATTCGGCATTATGACGTCAGAATGGATGAATTATGACTACGAAATGAAGCATACCATAAAGTGCTTCTTACTAAATGTTCATGAAACCACTGAATGGGTGGCCAAAACAATATGACTACGGCAGGCATATCAAGACGAATATCTGATCTGTTTATAACGAATAGAGTCCTATAGTACTTGTTTTAACTCTGTTATTTATTTCAACAATCCGCGCAACATTTCGCACATAACCAGAGTCTGGCTTATACCTGCATTCTTCTTCTTTACTGGTCGTCTACACTTCCGGGTATCACTCAGAGAGTATTCCCTTTGGCCTGATGTCTGCACCACTGGAATGCTGTTTCCCGTCAAAGACTTTTCAGCTATTCGCCACCACGTTGCCCTAGGATGTCCTCGTTCTCGCCTTGGATCCTCGATGGCAAGAGTTCTCTTTATGGAATGATCCTTATCTCGACATTGTACGTCCGTCTTCTCCAGTTCCTCACTGATAGGGGTAGTATTAAATCCTTAGCTGAGAACAATAGCGATCTAACTAAAAATTAGCACTTCTGAGAAAAATGTCTTGAAAGGTTTGGTGCAAACTTCAATCTTATGTTTTATTTACAGATAGTATTCTTCAAGTTAACATAATATGAAACTATTTTTGCATTTTAATATTTTTTAAATAAATAACTTGGCTAATGAATTACTTGGTATAATATTCCAAAAAAATGTTATTTATTTTTACGTCACTTTTTAATCGCCTAAAGAACCGCAAATATTGACAGGATAATAATAATAATAATAATAATAATAATAATAATAACCGTATGGCCTCAGCTACCGTGTGCAGACATTTCAATTTGACGCCATCTGGTTGGCTGCTCGTCAATTTCGACGTTCCGTTTTACTCTAGGCCACCACTAGATGGCAGACCGAGTAAACCGAAACTCTCTTGGGCGTCTATGGCTGAGATTTAATTAATTTTGTCGGGTAAACACCAAGTGTGTCACCAGAGATCTTTTACATGCCGACATCGTACGACATGGAGTGTCGAATGGACTTTTTTACGCCCTTCAAAAATCCGACTACCTCTGCCGGGTTTGAACCCGCTATCCTGGGATCCGGAGGCCGACACTCTACCGCTGATCCACAGAGGCAGGATTATTCAACCAATGAAGAGACCACAAAAACAGATATGTGTTAAATCATGAAAAGACAACATTATTCATTACGCTTTATATTTCTCACTGAATGACATCAGAAAGCAATTATCATACAGAAAGTTAAAAAAATACAGGAAGTTACATCAAAACCAACTGAAGAAATTATAATGCAAGTCCTGTCTGTCAGTCCACATTGATTAATCAGATTTTTGTATCCTACTCGGATTCTAAACTTACAAGAAAAGAAGCATGTAGAGACGGTACGGGTTTGTTGAGAATGAGACTCTGTAAGTCGTTAAATTCCTTCTTCGGGAATGGCAAAGGTTCCAGGTAAGCTTTCAATATGATTTGCGTTTCTCCTTTCGTTTCGGCGGACTATTACCGACTTAAATTCATCTTCAGTGTAAGAGCCTTTGTATAAGTGGCGATCCAGGTGGCCTTGGTGATTTTCAGCATTACGATGCTAATGAATTTAAATTTCTCTCCAGCAGTATTTTCACTGAAGTGAGAGTTGGTCAAATCAAATGTAATTATTTTTCACATCAACGAAATCGGAGGGAGCCATTTCGTTTACCGTTTTCTTTACACTAATGATTACTGTTGATGGGTCCAGATTTCAAGGCTCTTATAAAATTTTTCTCCATTACGGAATGACAGGAGTCATCTTCATTTTGACTGTGTCCAAGTTCAAAGAACTTCAGATTAATGCTTTTGATTTTGTAATAGTATACCGCGTACAAGAATGCAGATTCAATAAACTTATTCTTCTCTTGTATCCCACAATTGTCTGAATAGAGAAATATTTTTAAATCCAGAGTGTTAATTTGGCTGGTGCATTACTTGCTTATGTGGACATCCATCACTACTGAATCGAACTCTCCTCTCGTCACACGGCAAGAGATTGCCACACGCTGACATACGCTCGCTTTAATACTTACGCTGAGCACTCTGTAGCAGCACAAGACAACGTGAAATTTCCGCGGCTTATGCGTCATATAGAGAAGTATGTTGTGAGCTACTGAACTCAAAATTGGTTAATTTTTTAGTTACGTCACTATTTTTTACGGCCAACGAAGTGATCCTCACACCTGTTCGTGGCTAGATCTGGCTCATCCCTCACTATTCCGATTAACCGCTCTTCTAAGTACAATAAATCCTTCGTTTTGACAGGGTCGTGATTTTGGAGTACACTTCCAGCTGATGTCAGGAATTGCAAGACGTATACAAAATTTAAGACTGCTTGCAGAGATTTCCTTCTGAACACCGCGGACTGCTTCATGTGACTGGAAATGAATTATAGACTGGCTGATTGGGCTATTATTGATTGTAACTGACATTGTGATTTCGAAATTAATACGCAATTATTTCGTGGAACTAATATTATCACCTACTAGCCGAAAATCGTCAAAACATGACAGTCAATGTGGTATATATTTAGTGAAGGATTTATATAAGACATTCTTTGTGCAATTACTTTTTGGTAGTAACTTATTGCAAATTTATGGACGTCAAGAGTTCACACTCTTGACACCGCAACATATGTCATGGCTGTAAACTGCACATTCTAGTGTTTACCCTTGAGCTTTATTGGTCGTGATACAAAATGACAAGCGAATTGAAAACTGGTTCCAGTTGAAAGAAAATGGAAGTGTTTTATCTGATGGAGTCAATCATCTCGAGATGTTATAGACATCCGCATAGTGAACTGATCGACCATTGGGAAGCAGAACGGTGGCTATTCCTGTCCACACTACTAATAAAACACGAAGCCGTAAATAGAGCCACGTTCGACTCCGCATGCGTGCTTACCCCCTCTGACCTCCTCTCTCGTATAGTATGCCTCAGCGCTACCACAGTCCACGTGGCCTTAAAGGACTTGCCACAGTTTTGCCGAATGAGAATACTACACTTTTCCTGCAAGCTTGCATCCAGGAGATAGTGGATTCCAATTCCACTGTCGGCAGCCCTGAAGTTGGTTTTCCGTGGTTTCCCATTTTCACACCAGGCAAATGCTGGGGCTGTACCTTAATCAAGGACACGGCCAATTTCTTCCCATTCCCAGGCTTTTCCTGCCCCATCGTCGCCATAAGACCTATCTGTGTCGGTGTGACGTAAAGCAAATAGGAAAAATATATACAGCAAGATTGGTTATACTATTAAAGACACTCTGCAGTTCTACAGGCCAAGAGAATTCGTCAGAATGCTTTACAATATCAATCGGTTCAGCTGCTCTCAAAATCTATAAAACAAATATCAGCGTAGTGTTTTAAATATATGGGTAGATTATTATTATTATTATTACAAATAATATAGTATATGGATAATATTTAGCTTTTAAATTCGTGTGCATAGAGTTAAAGTAGTTACTGCTTACCGGCATAATTATTTGATGACGTATTATGTATAGGACCGGCATGTGTTCTTTATAATAATTATAATAATAATAATAATAATAATAATAATAATAATAATAATGGCGTATGGCCTTCGGAGAGGCCTGGTGTGGGTCTTTTTCTCGTAGACGGCCTCTTAGAAGACCTGCATGTCTGTGAAGACGAGGAGCCCTCCCTAGGATGATTTCTAATGCTGAATAAGTCACACACACCCAGCCCCCAAGCCACTGGAATAACCAATTAAGGTTAAAAATCCCAGACCCGGCCGGGAATCGAACCCGGGACCATCTGGACCAAAGACCAGCACGCTAGCAATTTAGCCATGGAGCCGGACGTATTCTTTATGATATGATGTATTGTTTCTCATACCTGCTTTATATTTTTTTCTTTGATGCACATTGCTAAATTTATTTATTATGTATTTTGAAACTTATTGTTTAGGTATCCTATTAAATGGCAGTAGTTCTTTATTATATTGTAATTATGTGGTTAAGTGTAAGGGAGAGGGCTACGAGCCCTAACTGTACCAGTGCTAAATAAATAAAAAGACAAAAGACAAAGTCACCTCCGTGCAGGCCATGAAGGCCCTTGGAGGAGTGGAAGGTAAAGGCTTCCACCATTGTTAACCTCGGCACGTGATGGGGTAGAGTGGTTAGCTCTACGCCCGGCCACCTTTGCCCCCGGTAATTAACCTGGTACTCATTTTCGGTGTAGGGTATGTGAACTTTCTGACGGGGATTCGAACCCACGTCCTTCCGGGCGAACCGAGCGCGCCTTTACCGCCTCGGCCAGGCAGCCCCTGCTAAATAAATAAATAAGATAAATATGCGATGACAGTGAGTGACACTCGCAGCATCCGCATCTCCGTGACATATACTTGCTATCGTATTTATTCAACATGTCCACCATGCGCCTGAACAGGCCAAACTAAATACTAACTCCACAAATTCTAACTAATAACTAAAATAGAATTAGCTTGTATACGATCGAACGAAGGATATATGTTCATAGGGACTTGTGTTGTTTTGAGATAAAGGCCTAGTATTAAAATCCCCCCACCTTCTTGCATTATACAGAATACGAGCATTTAAACCAGCTTAAATGAAAATTAAGGTCTACAGCCTATTTCCAGTCATTCGACCGGGTCAGGAATGGAATGAATGATGCCCCCATTTAGCGGCCAGGATATAAATTGTGCAGACTGCCAAAGCCTGTCGCACTCCTCTGGGGCAATGATTAATGACTGACACATGAAACAAAATGATATTGGAGAGTGTTGGTGGAATGAAATGTGACAGGAAAAATAAAATATGAATACCGAGAGAAACGTCTGCCCGGCCTCCTCTTTGTCCAGCACATGGAAAACCCGGGATTCGAACTACGGATATCAGGGGTGAGAGGTCGGCCCGTTGACATCTGAGCCACGAATATTCAAATCCAACTTCATTATTTATTCGAAATATCACGAGAAAATAACTCTAGATTCAAAAGGCTCGTCTGTCAGCAAAACGGAATCCCAATTTCAAGCCCGTTGCTAAGGCAGTTTCATTTCGGAAGCACTTTGTGTCCCACTAACTACTTGTACGGTTTTCGTGTACGCCTAGGTGCCGGAATTTTGCTCCGCGGAATTTCTTTTACATGCCAGTAAATATCTACCGACACGCGACTGACGTATTTAGTACTTCAAATACCACCAGATTGAGCCAGGGTCGAACCTGTCAAATTGGGCTAAGAAACCAGACCGGCTTTTAAGAATTGAACTAAAATAGGATGTAGTAGGTCGACATAATACAGGACGGAGATTAATAGCTATCAATATGCTTGTACTTGAAGAAATTCGTCAGAGATGTGAATGTTTATGAGTCGCGAACATTTTGTAAGCCGTCGCTCTGTGCTAAAACCGCGAACTTCGCAATGCTTTCCCTTAAGACTGGTCACACCTCCCAGCCACGTATGGATATGCAGTCCATCGAAATATTTTCACCGGGCGAGTTGGCCGTGCGGTTAGAAGCGTCTGTGAGCTTGCATTCGGGAGATAGTGGGTTTGAATCCCACTGTCGGCAGCCCTGAAGATGGCTTTCCGTGGTTTCCCATTTTCACCCCAGGGCTGTACCTTAATTAATGCCACGGCCGCTTCCTTCCAAATCCTAGGCCTTACTATCCCATCGTCGCCACGAAACCTATCTGTGTCGGTGCGACGTAAAACCACTAGCCAAAAAAAAAAAACCATTGAGTTTATTTTCCTATGCACGTATGTAAAGGAAAATGAACCTTACTGTACCGTGCTTCAGGAATGTACCCATTCCTAGAGTATGAATATTTAAGATTGATTTTTCCTTTACACTGTAGCAGAGGCAAATGTTCTGATGGACTGCATATCCATATGTG